>NC_138768.1:459110163-459370163 GCF_965119305.1 Pelophylax lessonae
CAGAAAAATAATCTCTTGGGCACCCAGAGGTTGCCCTTAAGGAAGGGGCAATGTCAGAGACTTGCTAACCGGTGCAGGCGCATTGGCAATCACCCCACCAGGAATGCACGCTAGTGCTCATGCGCGTACGCTCTTAGCGTACGCAATTGGCGTACGCATTTGGCGTGCACAAATTCGCCATTACGCGCATGCGTGCGCTAATTGTCTTGGCCCCAAACGCCCTATTTAAACACTGCTGCCCGTCCTGACCTTTGGCTTGTCTGATTACTCTCTCGGTTATCCTTGTCTGTTTATCTGCTACTGCACCAGATCCTGAGGACTGCGAGCTGGTGCTAGTCTGCAGCGTAGTCCATCCCCACCATCAGGGGCCCTGATGAATACCAGCTAGCACTTAGACTTCGCACCTCAGAGGAACCTGTGTTTGTCAGAGTACCTGCCTAGTGTCCATCCGGCTCAGCAACCTCGGGCCCTCATCAGGTGAGAGTTCTCTCTATTCATCAGGCTACATCTTGTGGGTAGGCCGGAATAGGTGACAGTTTGGTCCACATTGCGGGGTTGCTGCCAGGAGACCACAGCAATCGTTAGGCAAGTTGATCTGTCATCCAAATCACAATCACATCAGGACCAGACCAAGAGGAGGCCCCTTCCATCAGAAACTGCATCACCATGACAGAGAATTGGTGAGAGCGCCGCTTGCCCACCGATACCATTAACCAAAAGAAAAGCGGAAGCAATCTAACACATCAAGCTACAGCCATCTGATCTAAGTCCACTCCATGCCATTACAAACTCAGGATGCAGTTATACTACAGCTTTACTGTGCACCCTTTGACGCATGTACGTTCTGCCTTGCTTGGATCACGCTGTGCTTCTTAATGTTTGCAGTGTAGAAGGACTACCTCTAGCGCAACAATGGTCATCTAAAGGCCCCATCATTATCCATAGACCTCAGTACAGGCAAAGAGGGCCTTTAACCTGAGAGCAGCAGCATCCACATTGTTCCTCCTGATGTTTTCCCAGGAGATCTCCATGTAAACAAAGAGGTTTCCAAGTTGTGGTGGGACTTTATAGGCACTTCAAACACATAACAGATAAATTCATAAAAACAGATATTTATTATGAATCATCAGTAAGGCTCCGTTCACATCTAGGCGTTTTGGGGCGTTTTTGGGGCGTTTTTCTGCTCTAGGATCAGCTCTCAAAACGCCCAACAAGACAAATCCTATTCATTTCAATGGCCCCTGTTCACATCTGAGCATTTTGACACTGTTTACAAAACGCCCAACGCTCAAAAAAGTACATGAGCTTCTTTTTGGGCAGATTACAGGCGTTTTCCATTGATCTCTATTCAATCTAAAAACGCCTGCACAAAAATCGCGGTAAAAATCGCGGTAAAAAACGCCGCAAAAATCGCGGTAAAATCGCGGTAAAAAAACGCGCGAAAAACGCTACGCTCAGGTGTGAATGTAGCCTAAAAGACTAGAAATGCAAAATATAAATAATATGGACAACTGAAAATACACCAACTGAAACGATGATGATACAGTCTGGTATCCTCCACCCTACGCATTTCAGAGACTATATGGCTCCTTCATCAGGGATATAAGAGGTAACCTTGTAGTCATTCATAAGTGTATCAAAGAACATTCCATAACATTCACAGTAATGCGGCACTATAGTGCTAAATGCATCTGGGCTTTGGTTAGCTGCTCTTTTTCAGTGCTATCCCAAACCACTGAAAGGCTGAATGTAGGGCAGAAAATCCTTCAGGAGTGGAGGCAGAACAGTGTGACTCTTCTTTCTGCTTATTTTCTCTTCTCAGAAGAAAACACAGCCATAGAAAAGACATAGGATCGTTTCCATTCAGCCTTTCAGCGGTTTGGGCTAGCACTGAAAGAGAGCAGCTGGCCAAAACTAAGATGCATTGATATTTTAGTCACGAGCAAGGCCTCGAGAATAAAGACATATGCATAACACATTTGCATGTGGTGACATGGGACTTTTTCAAGCACGGGAAAGGCGTTTAGTGTTTGAGAAGCACCGTTTGAGGGTCAATATTTGGAGAAGGCTGCACATTTATATATTTTTTGTTTGCATGACATTTATGATTAATAATTGCACTAATTTCACTTATCTTTGTTATAGTTTGTTTATACTGGAAATATCTGAGTGTTATGGTGTTTTTTCATTATGACACTTGACACAAGTAAATATTTATAATTTTTTCAAGTACATTTATTTATGATGAGTTTTTGACACTATTTATCATATTGAGCACTATAGCATGGCATTACTATGAATGTTTAGTTAAATTAGCACATATATGGGATTTTGATCAGTGCCAGCAGCTCAGCTGGACCCATTATGGAATGGCAGACCTCACATTGAGTAGTGATACAAGTATGGGCTGGCTTGAGACAGCACAGCTAAAATGATGTGTCCTCCATAATGGTGTGCAGCAGAATAAATTCATCATCATCATTCCTTAAGGGGTCCATAGGTGCAGGACCCTGTTTGCTAGGCCTCAGTGCTCCCTAGTGTTTCCAGGTTGAGTGTAGCACTTTTTGGATGCTCCTCTTTACAATTGGCTCTTCTATCCAGTACATCATATGTTACCTCTATGGCTGGGAGGAAAGGCAGAAAGTTCTGAGACTCTGTTTTTAAACCAAACATGGAATGTTCTTTGATACACCACTGAATGATTACAAGGTTACCTCTTATACCCTTTGTAATGGATCAACCGGAACCCTGACTGGGCACCTCCGTTGACGGATGCTATTAGTGCTTCCCAAGGGCTCCAAGCACTCCACCAGACACCATAACCTCCGCAGATCCCACAAACCATCGCAGCTTGGGGGGGGGGTTTCGCCGTCTCCTACCCACCCTGGACCTACGACAAGGCTCCAGGTTCCAGTGGGTGAACCTCTCTTTCCCCAGAGAGTGCAGCAGGAACAGGAACAGGAACAAGCTCTTACACGAGCTTAGTGATGATTCAAGGGAGTATAAAGAGCATAGCAATCCCATGTAGCAGATTACCCTAATAAGAGACAGGACTCTAGATTGAGGGTGAAGTAGAACTCAAGGTTTAATGGTACAGCGGCTCTTTTATACCGTTTTCCCCCACAAGGTTACCGCCCAGGTGGACCTTAAGGGGAACAGGACATTAAATTCACAATCCAATAAAAACAGAGTTTTACACTCAGTCACTCCCATACTGTGTACACAATCACTCCCCTCTGCCTGATTACATTATCATATGCAGAGGACATTGTATAAAGAAACAGAATTAACCTGAACTAATTATCTAGCCACCTGGACAGAACAATGTGAGGTCATTAACATTTAACAATGGGATAGGCAGACTTAACACAATACACATTCAAAACATTCAAAACAGACAATAGGACAAGACTGCCAATGACAGTCTGTCTGCCCCCTACATTGAAGTACATGGAATATGCATTGTCTCAATACACAAACAATAGGGAAAGCCAGTCTCTGACATTGAAGGACATGCAACAGAAGCCAATGCGATTGGCTCTTTCAATGAACATGTTCAGAATCAAACAGCTGACAAATATTACTGTCCCACTTGAAGCGATTCAAACTATTAAGTATCTGTCTTTCACTCCCAGTGACGTTGAATATCGTAATATATCTTCCCCCCAAAGCTAGACTAACCAGATACCAGACCTCCAACTGGTCTGTGTAAGTCAGGTAACAAGTCCCAAAGAGTCAATTCATCATGGCAGCTTCCTTCACAAAGTTTCACATAGTTGTAAATTTGTCCTGGCAAGGCGCATGGAGCTCTCATAGCCGATCAGTCTGTGGAAGTCTGGTATGGGCAGGCCAGACTGGGCTTCTTGGTCACGCTGTGTCCCTAATAGACACAGGGTGACTTAAACATAAGAGGAGCCTAGGAGGCTGAGAGAGGAATTTTCCAACCTCTCTAAGGTAGGTTGTGTTCCACGGGCCCTCCCAATGTCTGCACCCACCCAGTACCCCAAACAAATTGTCTGGAAAACAGCGTTACTCTCCCAGCCAACCTCTGCCTCTCTTGTAGCACATACCCACCGCTGGGGATAAGCATGGACTGGCCCTTCTCCCGGGAGTACTTTCAGCCGCTGGAGAGAAGACAGGGTGGTGGGGCTCAATTCTTCAGGCTTTGGGGATTTGGGCCGACTGTCCAACATCCCTGGGGTATACAAGTGAAGACTGTAGTCCCATCCACTACCACAGGAACTCCCAGGGCCAGCCTTAGGTGTTCAGGCGCCCTGTGTGAGCTAATCCTGTGGCGCCCCCCCCCCATCCTCACCCCTTGCCCCTCTAAACATGGCTGTATCTATTGAAAAACTTTTTAAGAGTATAATTGCTGCTAAATGACTGCAGGTGGGTGCAACAACAAGATAAAAACAGGGAAAAAATCAGTGCAAAAATACTATGAAGTATTTACCCAAAAATGATATATAAATATATCACCCAAATCTGTTTCTGTTCTTAAAAGTGCACAGTGCAAATTTAACAATTAGATCTGTATGGCTACTACAGTATACATATCATATACCACTACTAAATAAATAACAACTAAATATTCATAACCTCTACAATGTGCAAAAAATTACTCAACATAGCGTGATTCCATAAAATACATAGGCTTTTATTTAAGTCTGGTGAGTCAGTTTGGGGTGATTGGTGGAAGCAGCACATAGGGTGCTTTTTTGGCGCACACCTTCCGTTGAAGATTTGTCACCATAAATATTTATTTGCACTTTTTTGCACATTTTCTTACACCTTTTTTGCACTTCATTGGACTTTTCTTGGAACATTTTTATGATCACTAATAACTTAGGCCCCCTTACATTAGAGAACCCCTCTTACATCAAAGACCCTCTCAGAGCCCCCCTTACTTCACAGACCCCCCACAGAGCCCCCCTTACATCAGAGACCCTCACAGAGCCCCCCTTACATCAGAGACTCCCACAGAGCCCCCTTACATCAGAGACCCTCAAAGAGCCCCTCTTACATCAGAGACCCCCCCACAGAGCTTCCCTTACATCAAAGACCCTCAAAGAGCCTCCCCTTACATCAGAGCCCCCCCACAGAGCCCCCTTACATCAGAGCTTCTCACAGAGCCCCCACTTACATCAAAAACCCCCCTTACATCAGAAACCCCCCACAGAGCCTCTTACATGAGAGACCCTCAAAGAGCCCCCCTTACATCAGAGACCCCCGCACAGAGCCCCCTCTTACATCAGAGACCCCCCACAGAGCCCCCCTTACATCAGAGACCCCCACACAGAACCCCCTTATGTCAGAGACCTCCGCACAGAGCCTCCCTTACATCAGAAACCCCGGCACAGAGCCCCCTCTTACATCAGAGACCCCGACAGAGCCCCCCTTACACCAGAGACCCTCCCACAGAGCCCCCTTACATTTAGAGACCCCCCTCAGAGCCCCCTCTTACATCAGAGACCCCCACACAGAGCCCCCTCTTACATCAGAGACCCCCCACAGAGCCCCCTTTTACATCAGAGATCCCCCCCACCAAGCTCCCTCTTATATCAGAGACCCCCCACAGAGCCCCCCTTACATCAGAGACCCCCTCACAGAGCCCCCTCTTAAATCAGAGACCCCCCACACACAGAGCCCCCCCTTACATCAGAGACCCCCCACACACAGAGCCCCCCTTACATTTCTTTTTTAAACTGAGGCAGGAGAGAGAGCTTACTTACCCCAGTATATGGAGGCTCAGGCTGTCTGCAGCTTTTCTTTTCTTCTTCTGACTTTAAACTTCCCGCCCACACATCCCCGGGAAGTGTGGGCGGGGCAGACCAGGAGGCGAAGGGGCGGGAGGAGGAGGAGCTGATGATCTCTCTCCCCACTGGCATCCTCGCAGAGAGGAGGAGGGGATCTGGTAGCAGCGGCTCTGAGGCTCAGCAGTGTGAGATATACACAGCTCAGCCCTGCAGCCATAGGAGAAGGAGACACAGCCGCACAGTGGGAGGTAAGCAGCAGCCACAGGCTGTGTTAACCCTATCCAGGCAGCGGTCGCCGCTTACCTCCGCTGTGCGGCCTGATCATCAGGAGCAACTGACTGCGAGCTGTGATGGCCACACGGCGCCCCTGTTGCCCATGGCGCCTTGTGCGGCCGCACAGCTCGCACACCCCAAAGGCCGGCCCTGGGAACTCCATATTTCGTACATTGAGGGCAGAGGCCAGCCGCACTCTGCTCTGTTACCAGCTCTTCTGCTGGGTTGGGGTCGGTGAATACTACCCCCAGGACCTGGTTGGGGGTCTGCTGTATAGAGGAGGGATCGCCTACCTCCTCCTCCTGGTATTCCTGCGGGGTGGGTTGGGGACCTGGACCGGCCGTCCAGCATCCCTGTAGGTCTGGTGCAGAGACCGCGGTCCCATCTGCACCATTGGGGTCAGGGCTGCTGTCTTCCTGTGGTTGGGGAGTAGGATTAGTTGTCTCCTCTTCCTGGAAGGTACACTGCCGCTGGGGAGGAAGGATGACACCTTCAGCTCTCTGTAACACATACTGCCGCTGGGGAGGAAGGACGACACCTTTGGCTCCCTGTGACTCTGTCTGCCGCTGGGGAGTAGAATCGACTGTCTCTATTCCCAGTAACTCCTGCTGTAGCTGGGGATCGGCTGCCCAGCCTCCCTGTAGGGCCGGTAGAGAGACCTCGGTCCCATCTCCATCTGCCATCGGTGGGTCTTCCCAGTACCAGTCTATCATGTCTCTCCAACTGAAGGGTTGTAAGTCTGGATCTGCCACCTAGCACTCCAGCTCTGCTTGCAGGGTAGATTAGGATGGAATGTGTTGGTAGTCCTGCTCCAGTTCCCACTCCATTCTGACCAGATGAATCAGGTCTGACCCCATGTCGTCTGCTCTGGGGAGATCCAATAGGGCTTCCCTGGTGTCATATATGTCCCAGAGCCAAAACTCTGCTGGACATCCAAAGTCATTGCTCTCCTCAAAGGCCTCCCACAGTAAGCCCGGGCCATTATAGTCCTCACCTTCCAGCATATTGCCGGTAAGCTTCATCAGCCACAACTCCTTTCAAATCAGGTCCCACAGCTCCATCACCCACTCATCCAGGGGTTGCTCTTCTAGGAAAGGTAACCGCAAGGCAGCGTATACCTGGAACCGTTGTTCTTCACTAGGAAGGTTCTCTCTCCGCCTCCGCTGCACATCCTCTAAAGCCTCATACCACAGTTCCTTTCGAGTGGCATCTCTCCAGTCCAGTATGCCTTCCTTTGATACAGGCCCATCATGGTTGGCCAAGTATTACTGCAACCTCCAGAGAAACTCCTCCTCATATGGGGATGCTGCACAGGTGTTAGCTCGCTTCTCCTCGCACTAGGACGCCATCCCACCTCTTTCCACCAATGTAACGGATCAACCGCCACCCCGACTGGGTACCTCCATTGACGGATACTTCTAGTGCTTCCTGGGGGCTCCAAGCACTGCACCAGACTGCATAACCACCATAGACCCCACAAACCGCCGCAGCTTTGTTGGGGGTCTCGCTGCCTCCTACCCACCCTGGACCTACGACAAGGCTCCAGGTTTCAGTGGATGAACCTCTCTTTCCCCGGAGAGTGCAGCAGGAACAGGAACAGGAACAAGCTCTTACAAGAGCTTAGTGATGATTCAAGGGAGTATGAAGAGCATAGCACTCCTTTGTAGCAGATTCCCCCAATAAGAGACAGGACTCTAGATTGAGAGTGGTTTAATGGTACAGCTGCTCTTTTATACAGTTTCCCCCCCCACAAGGTTACCGCCCAGGTGGACCTTGTGGGGAACAGGACATAAAAACAGAGTTTTACACTCAGTCACTCCCATACAGTGTACACAATCCCTCCCCTATGCCTGATTACATTATCATATGCAGATGAACTTGTATACAGAAACAGATACAACCCAAACGAATTATCTAGCTATCTGGACGGGACAATGTGATGTCATTAACATTTAACAATGGGACAGGCGGACTTAACACAATACACATTCCATCTCAAAACAGACAATAGGACAAGACTGCTAATGACAGTCTGTCCGCCCCTACATTGAAGTACATGCAATACGCATTATCTCAACACACAAACAATAGGGAAAGCCAGTCTCTGACATTGAACGACATGGAACAGAAGCCAATGTGATTAGCTCTTTCAATGAACATGTTCAGAATCAAACAGCTGACAAATATTATAATAATGTCCCACTTGAAGCAATTCAAACTATTAAGCATCTGTCTTTTACTCCCAGTGACGGTGAATACTGTCACACCCAGGGCTGGCCCAAGACATTGTAAAAAAAATAAATAAAAAATTCACGCCCTCCAAGAGGCCCCCACATTCTATAAGACTATGAAAGCAGTCAGAGGAGTGTGAGTGTGTACGGAGTGACAGCAGGAGCAGGACAGAGCAGTAGACACTGGGCAGATGAGCGCACCAGGCTTTCTACTGTCTATAGTGCCACAGTGCCCTGCAGGGCTGCGGGCAGGGGCGTTGCTAGGGGCTTCAGCCCGAAGGTAAATTTGATAACTCCCTCCCACATTTTAAAGTAAGTCCCGCCCAAGCTCCTCCCACATTTAAAAGTAAGTACCGCCCAAGCTCCACCCAATGCCCCCTCTCACCCCTGCCCAATGCCCCACCATTAAATGTTCTATGAACCCATTATGACACCAAATCTTGGAATTGTTAATAATTAGCAATTAGGAGTATTATATAAACCTATATTTAAGACGGCAGTAATCTCATGCGCCCCCCAAGAAAATAATTCTCTTACTGTCACACAAGACTGCTGCTATTGTATATACAGTATACTATATTTACAGATTATATATAATGTTGGGAAATGGCCTGGGCTGGGGATCACACAAGACTGCTGCTTATATTACAATTTACTGCTGATATATAATATTGGGGATCACACAAGCCTGCTGCTTTTGTATAAATTATATTTACTGCTGACATTATATTAGCAGTAAATATAATATATACAAAAGCAGCAGTTTTGTGTTATCTGATCCCCAATATTATATATCAGCAGTAAATATACTATATATACAAAATAGTATACAAAAGCAGCAGGCTTGCGTGATCCCCAATATTATATATCAGCAGTAAATTGTAATATAAGCAGCAGTCCTGTGTGATCCCCAGCCCAGGCCATTTCCCAATATTATATATCAGCAGTAAATATAATATATACAAAAGCAGCAGTCTTGTGTTATCCGATCCCCAATATTAAATATCAGTAATATCAATATTGGGGATCACACAAGACTGCTGCTTTTGTATATATTATATTTACCAGTTTACCGGCCTGACCAGTGCCCCCATCCAATGCAGAGTGACCAGTGACCCCATCAATGCAGAGTGACCAGTGCTCCCATCAATGCAGAGTGACCAGTGACCCCATCCAATGCAGAGTGACCAGTGCTCCCATCCAATGCAGAGTGACCAGTGCCCCCATCCAATGCAGAGTAACCAGTGCCCCCATCCAATGCAGAGTGACCAGTGCCTCCATCCAATGCAGAGTGTCCAGTGCCCCCATCCAATGCAGAGTGACCAGTGACCCCATCCAATGCAGAGTGACCAGTGCCCCCATCCAATGCAGAGTGACCAGTGCTCCCATCAATGCAGAGTGACCAGTGCCCCCTTCCAATGCAGAGTGACCAGTGTATGGGGATTAGAGCACCGTCTGATTACACAGAGCAGAGTTCTTCTGCTTACCAGGTGTGACCGCTGTAATGTGAACTCCAACTTCCTGGACCGGCTCCTATGATAGACGTCACCAGTGTGCTGTCTATCATAGGTTGGTGGCGGTCCAGAAGGCGGGACTTCACATTACAGCGGCCGCTCTGGGGAAGCAGAAGAACCCTGCTCTGTTTAATCAGGCGGCGCTCGCCTTCGCCCCCCCCCCCTTTCGGAGGCAGCCCAATAGGCTCAGCGGAACCTATGACAGGGTGGGCCCTGTGCGCCCCCTCTGCCCCAGCTCACAGTACACCCACCCAGGATCGGCCCTGCAAAGCGGGGACAAAACCAGGGACAGATTTGGGCCGGGGACAGTGTCCTCAGTCCGGAGACTGTCCTCTGAAACGTCGGGTCATCCTACCCTAGGCAACAGTGCACCCCTAGGCGGCAGTGCGCCCTAGGCGGCTAGCTAGTTTGCCTAGCGGGATCGCCGGCCCTGGCTATGGAGCATAGGGACAAGGAGACCCCAGTGGAATCTACAAAGAATTTGTAAAATAAAAAAAACACCCCAGCTGTATTGCATTTTCCTACTTCTATCTTGCAGTTTTCCTTGAAATAGTTACCGTATGTGTGTTCCAGGCTATAACTATATAACTGAGAGCTTATGTGGATGATGCTATGGATGTAGCCTAGGGACAAGGAGCCCATCCAAAGCCTTTGTAGAATCCACTGGGGGCTCCTTGTCCCTAGGCTACATCCATAGCATCATCCACATAAGCTCTCAGTTATATAGTTATAGCCTGGAACACACATACGGTAACTATTTCAAGGAAAACTGCAAGATAGAAGTAGGAAAATGCAATACAGCTGGGGTGTTTTTTTTATTTTACAAATCCTTTGTAACAAAGGATTTGTAAAATAAAAAAAACACCCCGGCTGTATTGCATTTTCCTACTTCTACCTTACCTCTTCCTGGAAAGCCCTGAGTACACACTGCAATTCGCGGATGATCTGTGCTGGGCCTCTTGCCTTAAGTCAAGTGGTTCTGTTGCTGCCTGGTGCCTGGAAAGCTGCTCCGCCGAGTCCGCCGCTCTCTTGCACTGGCTCCGCCCCACAAGCCCGCCCACCTACACTGCACAACCAACCGGCAGCCGCATTGCCACTCAAGGCTTGCCCCGCTCGCCTCGGCTCGGCCAGTCAGCACTGCAGCATAGGAGGTGAGTGACCGTGACACTCAGACAGGAGCCGAGACAGAGACGGCGGCCAGACCAGTCAATTTGAATACTAGTTTCCGAGACGAGTCCCAGCCGCGGCCGCCAGCCACACGCCCGCACCGCAACATTTACTGTCTGTGGCAATGATTTTTTTTTCTTCTACAGCGGCCGCCCCTGCTCATCTGCCGCCTGGGTCCGATGGACCCACTGGGACCCATTGTAGGGCCGGCCCTGGTCACACCCCTGATAAAGGAGCCATATAGTCGCTGAAAGGAGTTGGGTGGAGGATACCAGACTGTATCATCATCGTTTCAGTTGGTGTATTTTTAGTTGTCCATATCATGTATATTTCATGTTTTTAGTATTTTACTGATGTTTCATAATACATATCTGTTTTTATCAATTTATCTATTATGTGTTTGAAGTGCATATAAAGTCCCACAACTGGGGAACCTCTTTGTTTAAAATTGTATCTAGGAATGTGGCACACTCTGGAGTCTAATAACCAATACCCCCATAGTCCCAGGAGATCTCCCTCCATAGGGTCTACATTAACAGAGTTACCTCTGGTACTTCATCCCAGGCATTTCTTCTCCTTCCAGATACCTGTCTTCTGTGAGGCTCCTTGAGCCCAGGGCCTCAAGCAGCAGGACTATACTGGACAGGCTGGCTTCTTCTGCTTCCAAGCATTTGCGCTGAGTACATGCAAAGGCCTTCTCAATTGCTCAAAATGCACACTCCCCAGGCTGTGGCCCAGGGGGGAGGAGAACATTAACATGGTCCACCCCAAATATTTATGCTCTCCTCCTGCATGCACCAGTGGCAATAAATCTCATACTAGTTGTCTACAGGAAGCATAAATATTCATAACTTACCATTACTTATGCATCCCACACTATTGCCCGAGGTACCAGTGACACCTACTGGCAGCAGAGAATAACCACAGCTACACTGAGTTTAGTGGTGCTAAACCAAATGAACAAATAGATTATAAATCAGTCTGGGCTGAGTACCACCCAGCACTACCAAATTTGGAGGATAGTCACCGCTCTTTAGGACAGTGGGAAGAAAATATGGCTTGACAGCAGTGGGGGGGGGGGGGGGGTTGTAAACCACAATATCAGTGGTCAGTGAGAGAGAAATTTCTTTGTGTCAATAGAAGTAAAGAATACTTTGAATTGGCGGTCAGTTGGATGGAAAAAATGCCCAACGTCAGTGATTAGTGCCCCTGCTTCATGAGAAATGTCCTGATGTTGGTGGTGGAAGGAAGATCTACCACTTGTGTCAAAGGGAGAAGGAATGCCTTAGTGCTGGTATCGATGCGAAAAACAGAGAAAAATGTCAAAACATTGGTGTTGGGGACTAGGGGAAAAAAAAACATTGGTGTCAATGGGGGTAGGGTAAACAAAACAAATGTGTAGCAACAGTGGCGTAGCGTGGGTTGTCAGCGCCCGGGGCAAGGTAAGTAATTTGCGCCCCCTACACAAATCTACTAGACCACTACACTGACACCTACAGAGACCTACCTTATACCTACACTGACCTACCTGACCATTACAGAGACCTACCTTTTACCTACACTGACACCTTCACTGACACCTACAATGACCCCCCCCCCCACACTGACACCTTCACTGACAACTACACTGACCCCCCTTACACTGACAACTTCACTGACCACCCCTACATTCCCACATACACTGAGGCCTACACTGACAACTACACTGACCCCCCCCTAACACTGACACCACACACTGACTCCCCTACACCAAGACCTACACTGACCCCCCCTACACCAAGACCTACACTGACCCCCATACACTGATACCCCCTACACTGACCCCCGCATACACTGACACCCACCCATACACTGACACCTACACTGACCCCCCCATACACTGACACCTACACTGACCCCCCATACACTGACACCCCCTACACTGACCCACACACTGAACTCCCCATACACTGACACCCCCTACACTGACCCCCCCATACACTGACACCCCCCATACACTGACACCCCCTACACTGACCCACACACTGAACCCCCCATAAACTGACACCTACACTGACCCCCCTTACACTGACACCCCCTACACTGACCCACACACTGAACCCCCCATACACTGACATCCCCACTGACACCCCCATACACTGACACCCCCTACACTGACACCCCCATACACTGACCCCTACATACACTGACCCCCCATACACTGCCCCCCCTACACTGACCCCCCTTACACTGACAACTATACTGACCCCCCTTACACTGACAACTTCACTAACCCCCCTACACTGACCCCCCCTTACACTGACAACTACACTGACAACTACACTAACCCCCCTTCACTGACCACCCCTACATTCCCACATACACTGAGACCTACACTGACAACTACACTGACCCCCCCTTTCACTGACACCACACACCGACTCCCCTACACTGACCCCCCTACACTAAGACCTACACTGACCCCCCTTACACTGACACCACACACCGACTCCCCTACACTGACCCCCCTACACTAAGACCTACACTGACCCCCCTTACACTGACACCACACACCGACTCCCCTACACTGACCCCCCTACACTAAGACCTACACTGACCCCCCCTACACTGACACCACACACCGACTCCCCTACACTGACCCCCCTACACTAAGACCTACACTGACCCCCCTTACACTGACACCACACACCGACTCCCCTACACTGACCCCCCTACACTAAGACCTACACTGACCCCCCTTACACTGACACCACACACCGACTCCCCTACACTGACCCCCCTACACTAGACCTACACTGACCCCCTTAAACTGACAACTACACTGACCCCCTTCACTGACCCCCACCCATACACTGACACCTACACTGACCCCTACACTGACCCCCCCATACACTGATACCTACACTAACCCCTCCTATACACTGACACCCCCATACACTGACCCTTGCACTAACCCCCCCATACACTGACACTTGCACTAACCCCCCCCATACACTGACACCTACATGGACCCCTACACTGACCCCCCCTATACACTGACACCTACAATTACCCCCCCCATACACTGACACCTACACTGACCCCCCCATACACTGACACCCCCTACACACTGGCCCCTCCCCATACACTGACACCCCCTACACACTGCCCCCCCCATACACTGACACCTACACTGACCCCCCCCCCATACACTGACACCCCCCTACACTGACACCTACACTGACCCCCCCCCATACACTGACACCCCCCTACACTGACACCTACACTGACCCCCCCCATACACTGACACCCCCCTACACTGACACCTACACTGACACCCCCCCCATACACTGACACCCCCCTACACTGACACCTACACTGACCCCCCCCCTACACTGACCCCCCCCCATACACTAACACCCCCCTACACTGACCCCCCCCCATACACTAACACCCCCCTACACTGACCCCCCCCCCATACACTAACACCCCCCTACACTGACCTATCTCCCCCCTCCCATGTCCACTTCCCTGGGCTCCCGGAGCAGCACATCACTCACCTCTTTCTGTGTCCAGACACTGGGGACTTGAGGAGGCGATCTGGAGCAGAGGAGAGACACAGCGTGTCAGCAGCAGCAGCCAGCGTGGAGGCAGCTGGTCCAGACAGCAGGAAGAGACTCCAAGAGCGGCGCTGCACATGCACAGAGCCACCGGTGTTGGCTGCCATCTTCACCCACGACCAGCCCCGCCCCCTGGCCGCACATGACACCTTCAGCGTCCGCCGCTCGTCCTGCACAAACAGGCAGTAAAGGAGCCAAGTGCAGGAAAGAGCGGGCGGGCGCCAGACGAGCACTGTCACAATAAAGGGATGGGGACACTATTATCTTGCGGATGACGGGCGTGGAATGCGCCCCCCTAAATGTTGCGCCCGGTGCGAGTGGCCCCCTCTGCACCCCCCACGCTACGCCACTGTGTGGACAGCTTTACCCCAGATCCCTGCATACTTAGATGTGCCTCTTTTAATCATCAACCATGTGAGTTGCTAAATGTTGAACCTTCAATAAATGTAACCATATTGCTACACTTAGAGACGCCTCTCTTCTCTTTTATACACTTTGTTCCTGCTGGATTTTGCTTCTAATCCCCTTGTGCAGGCTGCCATTTATGGATGGACATTTTATGGTTACACAACCTATCACATTGTTATAATCTTTTTTGGTGGACTATAAACTGAAGGATTTATGAATAAATGGTTGTGGAATGAATCATCTGAGTTTTTTTTTTATTATTTCTTAAAGGGAAATTAGCTTTGATATACTGTCAGTATATACAGTATACTTATAGACTATTTTTTCATTTTATTTTCATCAGCACTCTCTGTACGCACATTTTGTGCAACATTTGGTACTTTTGTTTCTTGGTTTTGGGATTCCATCAGTCTCTCCAACCCGTCACTGAGTTACTATATTAGTACTTTTACTTTTATTTTATACTTTGTCACTAATGAATCCAATCCTATTGTAGAAACCTCAGTGGGCGGGCAATTGAGGAGGTGGTTATCACTCCAGTTACTATGATTCCCTTGCTGCATCCCTGCCATTTGCCCCTATGCGTACCTGGTACAGCTCCCTCAGCTCCCGGGTTGGACAGTTTTGGGAGGACCCTCCATTCCAGGTCTCACAAGGCAAGAGCTTGAACCAACTTGTAAGCTATTTCATGTATTGTGGTAGATATTGCTCAACATGGGCGTTTATACTTTTTTATGCATTGTTGTTCTTTTATATGCATCTTTTTATAGATAATCGATTGCACCAGCTCCTGAAGAAGTGTATTAACACGAAACGCGTAGGACATACATGATGCGATCTCTATGAATTATGCATTTAATATGTCATACAATGTTTTTGTCTCTACAATTATTTTAATACTTTTGTTATACTCATTTGTATAGCTCCCAACATGCTCTGGTTATTGGGACTACATGCATAATATTTATTGCCTCCAATATGTTATAATTTTTGCGTACAATTAAATCTATTTACATTTTGTGGACATCTCATGTCTATTGTTTCAACATGCATGCACATTTTATAGTTCATGGTCTGGGGGCCCACACGCTTCATTTAAAGTCCCAAACCCTCTCCTTGTTCCCATTATTTTAGGGATGGAGGTACAACATTTCTTGTAACCTCATTCAAAGTCCCGACCCTTCTTTTCCTCTAAAATGATAGAAAATCAGGGTGGGCACAGAAAACAAATTGCTAAGTGTGAGTGTCTGCGCTGCTGAATATAATCAAAATTAAATAAATTAAATAAACAAATAAATATAAACAATCCTCTAAGATTAATATGTGCTATAAAGTGCCCAGTGCAAACTGTGCAAATATATGTTCATGTTACAAAATAATATCAATGTCCTTTTAATGTCCTTCAGAAATAACTCCAATATAAAAAAATCCAATATATGTGCAATGCTGCTGGTAAAAATGCTTCATTGCTTCACTCCCACACAAAAAGTGCTCGTGCTCCCCTTATGGGTATCCACTCACCAGAACATAGAATCAAAATAGCCTGTATGTCTGTGTGGGTTAGCCGTGGATCTGTGTCCTCTCCCAGGCAGGATGTAATCCAATTGCTGTGTCTCCAATCTCCTTATTAAGGTAGATATATACTGCTGTAGACCTTAATGCTGACCGGAATCCTCCTCAATAGTATACAAAAATAATATCCGCCATGGTGAAGTATGTAAAACTAATTTTATTTAAACAAAAATATCCACTTACATTAAAATAAACTGTGAAAAGCAAGCCGTGGCTCAGTGGTTCCTACTTCCTGTAGCGTGCGCTCCACGGATATGACGTCAGACGCTCTGTGTGTGCTAGACGCGTTTCGCCCTCCCCTTGGGCATCATCAAGAGCTACAGTAGCTCAAACTAGTAGAGCACTGTAGTAGTGCCTGTCACAGTGATTTCCAGCTTCAATGAAGATCCCGCAGATATGGCACATACATACTTACATTAGTCCAAGCTGGATCATGGTAACTATGTAATAATTCCCATACCTAAATTTAAAGTAGTTATAAACTCAAAAGGAAACATTTATTATATTGCAACTTACTAATTCTTAGACGTGATGTCTACATTAGGTTTATTTTTTAGGCTTTCTACTGAGATCCTGCCAGTAAGTCTGTTGTTTTTCAACAGAACAAGCTGTTCTGCAAATGCAGTCGACAGAGTGCTGGGATAAACCATTGACCACTGACAGGGGTGCTTACAATGGTGCGCTTTTATTTTATTTATGTAAAACCTTTTTCCCTAAAGGAAAAAAACTGTTTGATGTAACTGCTTGTGTAACTGCAGTGTTTGGCATCAGTTTGTTAGTGTATCTAAATCTGCTAGCACATCTAACACTCCCTTCCCTCCAGACTGACAATGCTGCTGTCAAAAGGTGCCCCTTGTACTCCTTCATCCAGAGTTGCCAACCGCCTATTAATTTACAGGCAGCCCGTAAATTTTAGGCCATTTGCTGGCTGATGGAAATTGTCCAATACGGGCAGCGGCGCCCGTAAAAAAGATGGCTGCGGGTTGACGTGCAACTGCGCATGCACTGTTCCAAAGCCTGCCGAGCTCGGAAAAGCTTGTACACACTCTCCCATTTTCGGCTGGGCATGCGCAGTGACGTGCTGGCGCCACTTGGAGCCATTTTTGAATGGAAGACACCGCGGCCACAGAGCAGGTAGGTGGGCACTCATGTGAGAAGGGGGCAGTGCTGTGGGGGGGGGGGGTATTTGAAGATGGGCAGAGGAAGACTCTGCTGTGAGAGGGTGATGTAAAGGGTGGCAGATTAGGACACTACTGTTGGGGGGGGGGGTGTCTGCAGCCTCTGACCACCTTCTGTACCATGACCGCAGCCTCTGACCTCCTCCTGTACCATGTCCACATCCTCTGACCACCTCCTATACCATATCCGCATCCTCTGACCACCTCCTGTACCATGTCTGCATCCTCTAACCATCTACTGTATTATGTCCGCAGCCTCTAACCACCTCCTGTACCATGTTCACATCCTCTGACCACCTCCTATACCATATCCTCATCCTCTGACCACCTCCTATACCATATCCGCAGCCTCTAACCACCTCCTGTACCATGTTCACATCCTCTGACCACCTCCTGTACCAAGTCTGCATCCTCTGACTGCCTCCTGTACCATGTCTACATCCTCTGATCACCACCTGTAACATATCTACTGCCTCTGACCACCTCCTGTACCATGCCCGACAGCCTCTAACCATGTCTGCATCCTCAGACCAGCTCCTGTATCATGTCCCTGTCTGACCATCTCCTGTATCATGTCGGCATCCTCTGACCACCTCCTGTGCCATGTCTACAGCTCCTGACCACCTCCTGTCTGCAGCCTCTGACCACCTCCTGTACCATGTCCACATCCTCTGACCACCTCCTATACCATGTCCGCATCCTCTAACCACCTCCTGTACCATGTCTGCATCCTCTGACCATCTACTGTATTATGTCCACAGCCTCTGACCACCTCCTGTACCATGTCCACATCCTCTGACTGCCTCCTGTACCATGTCTGCATCATCTGATCACCTCCTGTACCATGTCTACTGCCTCTAACCACCTCCTGTACCATGCCAGCGCAGCCTCTAACCATCTCTTGTACCATGTCTGCATCCTCTGACCAGCTCCTGTATCATGTCCCCATCCTTTGACCATCTCCTGTATCATGTCCGCATCCTCTGACCACCTCCTGTCCCATGTCTTCATCCTCTGACCACCTCCTGTACCATGTCCACAGCCTCTGACCACCTCCTGTATGATGTCTACAGCCTCTGACCACCTCCTGTCTCATGTCTGCAGCCTCTAACCATCTCTTGTATCATGCCCGCAGCCTCTTACTATCTCTTGTCTTTTATCATGTTTGCAGTCTCATGGGGGAGTCTGGAGAGGAGTCAGATGAGTGCTGACTGTGGAGAGGAGACTATAGGATATAACAAGAGCCACCAAGCTGGAGCCGTCTGACTGAGCCCTGCACAGTACACCTGAGAGGAGGTCAGTGACTGTGCCGTCAGGCCAGTCTGAGGGGGGGGGGGGTCACTGATGTAAGGGCTGAGTGAATACAATAATGTAAGTGGGCACTAATATAAGAATTCCCCCTTAAAGCATGGAACCCCCCCCCTTACCTTAGTGTATTCACACTGCGGAAGGTGGTCTCTGGTCACATCACATCAGAGCAGAGACTGTACATCAGAGTCTGCAGGACTCCCCTCTTACAGGGCAACTCTGCGGACCCTAATGTAAAAGGGAATTGCCAACACTGTCCACACAGGTGTGTTACTGGCCAGATCACCAGGTAAAAATAGGGGGAAATAAGCTTACAATATAAGACAAATGCAGGCATCCCATCTAGTGATTAGACCAGCATGATAAAAGATATAGAAATGATTAGACCAGCATGGACCAATATTCAATATTTAATATATAACATTTCTGGTTTTGGGTAAATACTACTTTAAAGCAGAACTTTACCCATAACAATTTGATAATAAATAATGTTCTTTAGCATGGAATATACATTACACTTGAATATTTATGTTACCAAAATGAGTGTGTGCTGTAAATTTCCTCCAGCATTGCTCCTGTTTCTTCTTGCTGGAGGCTGCCATTTTGCTGAAGCACAGAGCCCCTGAACAGCAGTAAATCATAAAGCAGAACTAAACCCATCAATTTAACGGTTTCAGAAAACAATTACATTCCTGGAATGCCAGAATTTCTAACCGCAACCCCCCACACTAAGCCCCCCTTACATCAGAGACCCCCCACACAGAGCCCCTCTTAAATCAGAGACCCTCCACACAGAGCCCCCCCTTAAATCAGAGACCCCCCACACAGAGCCCCCCCTTACATCAGAGACCCCCCCCCCCACACAAAGCCCCTCTTACAGAAGAGACCCCCCACACAAAGCCCCCCCTTACATAAGAGACCCCCCACATGAGAGACCCCCCACACAGAGCTCCCCTTACATGAGAACCCCCCCACACAGAGCCCCCCCTTGCATTTGATGCAGGAGAGAGCTTATTAACTTAGTATGGAGGCTCACCACGAGGAGAAGGGGTGGGAGCAGGAGGAGCTGACGATCTCTCCTCTGGCATCCCTGGAGAGGAGGGATCTGTCAGTGGCGGCGGATCTGAAGCTGAGCTGTGTGAGACATACACAGCTTAGCCCTGCAGCTATAGAAGACACAGGCAAGGCCAGCCCTGCAGGGGTGTCTAACTCAATTTAATCGCGGGCCGCATCAGCAATATGATTTCCCTCAAAAGGGCCAGTTGCATCTCTAAAACTAGATGTCGAGAGCATCCCCTACCCTTACATAAGATGTCAAGAGCCTCCCCACCATCAGAAGTTGAGTCCCCCACCCTCCCTTACATCACAGGACACATCCCTTACCTTGTGCTGCTGCTGGGAAGAAGCAGGAGGCATTGCTGGAAAGCAGAAATTACAGGGTCTGGAGGAGAACCAGAGGAGGCCACATGAAATGGCCTGGAGGGCCGGATTCGGCCCACGGGTCTTGTGTTTGACACATGTGGCCTAGGCTATAAGAAGATTGCCCCTTGATC
Source organism: Pelophylax lessonae (assembly GCF_965119305.1). NCBI lineage: Eukaryota > Metazoa > Chordata > Amphibia > Anura > Ranidae > Pelophylax > Pelophylax lessonae. The sequence continues at coordinate 459,130,723 of NC_138768.1, forward strand.
ACCAATAAAGTTAACCCCTTCCCTGCCAGTGTCATTATTACAGTAGCAGTGCATATTTATAGCACTGATTACTGTAATAATGTCACTGGTACCCCTAAAGGTGTCAGTTAGGGGTCCGATCTGCCAGCCTCAATGTTGCAGTCCCGCAAAATAAATCGCAGATCGCCGCCATTACTAGTAGAAAAATAAACAATAAAAATGACAAATCTTTCCCGTAGTTAGTAAACGCAATAACTTTTGCGCAAACCAATCAAAATACACTTATTGTGGGTTTTTTTTACCATAAATATGTAGCAGAAAACAAATTGGCCTAAAATGTTAAAAAATCTTGATTTTTTAATTTTTTTGGGGAATGTTATACAATGGGTACGGAAAGTATTCAGACCCCCTTAATTTTTTCACTCTTTGTTATATTGCAGCCATTTGCTAAAATCATTTAGGTTCATTCTTCTTCCTCATGAATGTACACATAGCACCCCATACTGACAGAAAAACACAGAATTGTTGACATTGTTGCAGATTTATTAAAAAAGAAAAACTGAAATATCACATGGTCCTAATTATTCAGACCCTTTGCTCAGTATTTAGTAGAAGCCCCCTTTTGATCTAATACAGCCAGGAGTCTTTTTGGGAAAGATGCAACAAGTCTTTCACACCTGGATTTGGGGATCCTCTGCCATTCCTCCTTGCAGATCCTCTCCAGTTCTGTCAGGTTGGAAGGTAAACGTTGGTGGACAGCCATTTTTAGGTCTCTCCAGAGATGCTCAATTCGGTTTAAGTCAGGGCTCTGGCTGGGCCATTCAAGAACAGTCACGGAGTTGTTGTGAAGCCATTCCTTCGTTATTTTAGCTGTGTGGTTAGCGTCATTTGCTCTTACATGCATTGTGATCTGGAAGGTCTTATATAGACAGGTGTGTGGCTTTCCTAATCAAGTCCAATCAGTATAATCAAACACAGCTGGACTCAAATGAAGGTGTAGAACCATCTCAAGGATGATCAGAAGAAATGGAAAGCACCTGAGTTAAATATATGAGTGTCACAGCAAAGGGTCTGAATACTTAGGACCATGTGATATTTCAGTTTTTCTTTTTTAATAAATCTGCAACAATGTCAACAATTCTGTGTTTTTCTGTCAGTATGGGGTGCTATGTGTACATTCATGAGGAAGAAGAATGAACTTAAATGATTTTAGCAAATGGCTGCAATATAACAAAGAGTGAAGAATTTAAGGGGGTCTGAATACTTTCCGTACCCACTGTATATCAGAATGTAAAAAATATTGTTTTTTTCAAAAGTGTTGCTCTTTTTTTCAAAAATTAAAAATCGCACAGGTTATCAAATACCACCATAAGAAAGCTCTATTTGTGGGAAAAAAAGGACATAAATTAAATTTGGGTACAGCGTCTCATGACCGCGCAATTGTCCGTTAAAGTAACGCAGTGCCGAATTGCAAAATATAGCCTGGTCAGGAATGGGGTAAAATCTTCCCGTCTTAAAGCGGTTAAAAATACGCTCATTGAGGATTTTTTTGTCAAAGACATGTAGCTAAATACATTTTGGCCTAAATATATGACAAAAATTTAATGTATTGGATATTTTTTAACTGTCATAGTAGAAAATGTCAATTTTTTTGCAAAATTTTCGCTCTTTTTTTTATTAATATCGCAAAAAATGAAAAGCGCAGAGATGATCAAATGCCACCAAAAGGAAGCTCTTTTTGTGGGGAAAAAAAGGACGTAAATTTTGTTTGGGTTCAGGGTTGCATGACCGCGCAATTGTCAGTTAAAGTCGCGCAGTGCCAAGTTGCAAAAAGTGGCCTGGACGTAAAGCAGGAAAATCCTCCGGTGGTAAAGTGGTTAAGGCCAGGTTCACATATGTGCGGCCGCGGGTTCATACCTGGGGTCCGGTGCTTGTCTGTTCACCGGTTCTGGTGTGAATCAGGTCCGCATTTTTGCCTGAATTTGCACCTGAACCTCCCCCAAACACACACATGACCCTTTTGCAATCCGCTCTGCGGCCGTCCTGGACCTGTGTGAACCGGCTCCATTGAGAGCCGGTCACACTTGCATGTCATGTCAATTGGATGCGGTGAAATCCTCATCCAATTTGCACATATGTGAACCCCAGCCTTGGAAGACAAATGTCTGTTCACCTTGTTGTAGTCTTATATTTTAGCAGCAGGTGGCAGTATAATCTTATTTTGATGCTGTCATCTGGGTAGTTATCCATGAGTAGGATCAGAGCTGTACTGATTGCTTTTAGCTGCAATCATTTTTTACATTCTGTAGATAGGGGAAACACACTTGGATGTTTGTGTTTTTTTTATCCCCCCCCCCCCCCCCCAGTGTTTTTCTGTTTTAAATGTATCACCCCATTTCATTCTGCATGATCCATAGATAGATCAATGTATTCATACAGAGTTTCTAAAAATCAGTCCCACATACTTTGATTTAAACTGATTGTCTAATGATTACACACTACAGTGCCTTAAAAAAGTAATCATACCCTTCGAAATTTTCCACATTTTGTTATGTTACAAGCAAAAATGTAAATGTATTTTATTGGGATTTAATGTGATAGACCAACACAAAGTGGCACATACAGTATCTCACAAAAGTGAGTACACCCTCACATTTTTGTAAATATTTTATTATATCTTTTCATGTGACAACACTGAAGAAATGACACTTTGCTACAAAGTAAAGTAGTGAGTGTACAGCTTGTATAACAGAGTAAGGCCCTGTTCACACCTGAGCATATTTCAGCTTGTAAAACGCTCATCTCAGAAGTCTCAAAACTCCCAACAAGCAAAATCCCATTTATTTCAATGGCCCCTGTTCACATATGAGCATTTGTGGCCTGAAGCAAAACGCCTGAAGCTTAAAAAAGTACATGAGCTTCTTTTTTGGCAGATTACAAGCGTTTTTGTTAGATGTAAATGCCTGCCTCCAAACTCCTGCAAAAAACGCCTGACAAAATGCCTTAAAAAAGGCCTAAAAAAACTGCCTGAAAAAAAACGCCCAAAAAAAAACGCCCCAAAAAATGCCAGAAAACGATACGCTCAGGTGTGATTGGAGCCTTAATTTGCTGTCCCCGCAAAATAACTCAACACATAGCCATTAACCACTTTAGCCCCAGCCGCCGCAGATGTACTGCGGCAGTCTGGCTCTCCCTGGCAAAACCCTGTACATGTATGGCGCTCGCCTGGGAGGAGCTAGGGGGCGATTGCACGCCGCCGCGCTCCTGCCTCCGCTCGTCAACGGGGAAGCCAGTGTGTGTGACAGGTGGCATCGATGGCTGCTGGCCACTCGCAATCTCCCGCCACTGACAGAGAAGGACGAATGGCTGATGTAAACACAGCCGTCCGTACTTCTCCCTGAAGTGATCACAGATGTCATGTGATCCTGCTATATTTGTGGGAAAAAAAGGACATCAATTTTGTTTGGGTACAGCGTTGCACGACCACGCAATTGTCTGTTAAAGTCACGCAGTGCCGAATCGCAAAATAGGGCCTGGTCATTGAGCAGCCTAATCCTCCAGTCTGAAAGTGGTTAAAGTCTAAAGCCCAGTACACACTATCAGATTATCGAACGATCTGTCGTCCGTTTTTTGTGGCATGCTAGTCTGATGTGGAAAGCGAAGAGGTTATTTTCATGCGAATTTTCCCGTACGACAGAATTCTACTTCAGAAGTGATGTCATGTGTTGGATTGTTTTGTATGTGTTCTTTTGTGAAGGAATGTGATGAACACTTGTGAATTAAGCAAAATGTCTATTTTTCTTTGTGTATTCTTCTCTACATGTATATACAGTGGGTACGGAAAGTATTCAGACCCCCTTAAATTTTTCACTCTTTGTTATATTGCAGCCATTTGCTAAAATCATTTAAGTTCATTCTTCTTCCTCATGAATGTACACATAGCACCCCATACTGGCAGAAAAACACAGAATTGTTGACATTGTTGCAGATTTATTAAAAAAGAAAAACTGAAATATCACATGGTCCTAAGTATTCAGACCCTTTGCTGTGACACTCATATATTTAACTCAGGTGCTTTCCATTTCTTCTGATCATCCTTGAGATGGTTCTACACCTTCATTTGAGTCCAGCTGTGTTTGATTATACTGATTGGACTTGATTAGGAAAGCCACACACCTGTCTATATAAGACCTTCCAGATCACAATGCAAGTCAGAGCAAATGAGAATCATGAGGTCAAAGGAACTGCCTGAAGAGCTCAGAGACAGAATTGTGGCAAGGCACAGATCTGGCCAAGGTTACAAAAAGATTTCTGCTGCACTTAAGGTTCCTAAGAGCACAGTGGCCTCCATAATCCTCAAATGGAAGACGTTTGGGACGACCAGAACCCTTCCTAGAGCTGGCCGTCCGGCCAAACTGAGCTATCGGGGGAGAAGAGCCTTGGTGAGAGAGGTAAAGAAGAACCCAAAGATCACTGTGGCTGAGCTCCAGAGATGCAGTCAGGAGATGGGAGAAAGTTGTAGAAAGTCAACCATCACTGCAGCCCTCCACCAGTCAGGGCTTTATGGCAGAGTGGCCCGACGGAAGCCTCTCCTCAGTGTAAGACACATGAAAGCCCGCATGGAGTTTGCTAAAAAACACCTGAAGGACTCCAAGATGGTGAGAAATAAGATTCTCTGGTCTGATGAGACCAAAATAGAACTTTTTGGCCTTAATTCTAAGCGGTATGTGTGGAGAAAACCAGGCACTGCTCATCACCTGTCCAATACAGTCCCAACAGTGAAGCATGGTGGTGGCAGCATCATGCTGTGGGGGTGTTTTTCAGCTGCAGGGACAGGACGACTGGTTGCAATCGAGGGAAAGATGAATGCGGCCAAGTACAGGGATATCCTGGACAAAAACCTTCTCCAGAGTGCTCTGGACCTCAGACTGGGCCGAAGGTTTACCTTCCAACAAGACAATGACCCTAAGCACACAGCTAAAATAACGAAGGAGTGGCTTCACAACAACTCCGTGACTGTTCGTGAATGGCCCAGCCAGAGCCCTGACTTAAACCCAATTGAGCATCTCTGGAGAGACCTAAAAATTGCTGTCCACCAACGTTTACCATCCAACCTGACAGAACTGGAGAAGATCTGCAAGGAGGAATGGCAGAGGATCCCCAAATCCAGGTGTGAAAGACTTGTTGCATCTTTCCCAAAAAGACTCCTGGCTGTATTAGATCAAAAGGGGGCTTCTACTAAATACTGAGCAAAGGGTCTGAATACTTAGGACCATGTGATATTTCAGTTTTTCTTTTTTAATAAATCTGCAACAATGTCAACAATTCTGTGTTTTTCTGTCAGTATGGGGTGCTATGTGTACATTCATGAGGAAGAAGAATGAACTTAAATTATTTTAGCAAATGGCTGCAATATAACAAAGAGTGAAAAATGTAAGGGGGTCTGAATACTTTCCGTACCCACTGTATATTTTTCCTGTCTTCCTTACTCAAAATGGCCGTTACTAGATACCTACCCACCTCCGCCCACCGAGATGGAACGTGAGAAGAAAGATGGAGCCTTGGCACAGTGCTTTCAAAAGAAGATAACATTCATGAACTCGAAGGGGACCACCATATAACGGACCTGACTAATCAGAAAGCTGCAAATAATCAGTATTATGCTAATATTATGCTTATGACGTACTAACATATGACACCGCCTACTAACTATATAATAGACTGTCCATTAGAAATAAACAGGAAGTATCATTTACCTGAACATGTGTGTCAGTCTATGATATCCACGTGCATGCACTTTAATTACCTATTTAATCAGATCCAGCAGCAAGAAATCTATTTTGAACCTGATTGAGGTTCGCTAACCGTTACACTTTCGTCTCTGAGCATGCCTAGTCTTGCTCTTAAAGCGGAGTTCCAGCCATTTCACTCACCTGTCCAACGGTCCAGCGATGCGGCCGCCCGAAGCCTCGATCCTCTCCCTCGGCACCGGCATCACTGCTGTGGGCACCCGGCTGTGACAGTTTGCGGCTTCACAGCCGGGTACCCACTGCGCATGCGCGAGTCGCGCTGCGCGTCTTGATTGGCCGACAATCTTCTGGGACCTCTGACATGTCCCAGAAGATTGCAGGGAGGGAGGGGGAGAGGAGAACTTCCGTTCAGGGTGCCGCGGCGCTCCGAGCGGAAGTGGGAGCGGGTACCTGTCAAAACTAGGTACCCGCTCCCCCCCCCAAAAAATGACATGCCAAATGTGGCATGTCAGGGGGTTAGAATGCCTAAAGCGGAAGTTCCATTTTTGGGTGGAACTCCGCTTTAAGATTTTTTTCCGTTGAAAACTATGCTAATGAGACAAAAATCGGATGTTGTGTTGACGGACGAAAAAATTTTTTTTAGCCTGCACATCAGGATTTTTTTTGGCCGAAAAGTCTGAATCGCCTGTTGAAAGCACCATACTAACAATCCGAAGATCGGCAGATCGGTCGACGGACGAAATTTCCCTTCAGATTTTCTTATCGTGTGTACGGGCCTTAAATCACTGGCAACAAATGTGGGTACACCCCTAAGTGAAAATGTCCAAATTGGGTCCAATTAGCCATTTTCCCTCTCCAGTGTCATGTGACTCGTTAGTGTTACAAGATGTCAGGTGTGAATGGGGAGCAGGTGTGTTAAATTTGGTGTTATCGCTCTCACTCTCGCATACTGGTCACTGGAAGTTTGACATGGCACCTCATGGCAAAGAACTCTCTGAGGATCTGAAAGAGTTGTTGCTCTACATAAAGATGACCTAGGCCAGGGGTACAGGGCCGGCCTTAGGTGTTCCGGCGCCCTGTGCAAGCTAATCCTGTGCCCCCCCCCCCCCCAGTGCCCTGCACATTTTCTTGCACTTTTTTTGCACTTCATTTGACTTTTCTTTTTATGATCACTAATAACTTAGCCCCCTTACATTAGAGACCCCCTCTTACATCAGAGACCCCCCCCCCACGAAGCCCCCCTTACATCAGAAACCCCCCACAGAGGCCCCCCCTTACATCAGAGACCCCCCACAGACCCCCCCTTACATCAAAGACCCCCTTACATCAGAGACCCCCCACGGAGCCCCCTTACATATCAGAGACCCCCCCACAGAGCCCCCCTTACATCAGAGACCCTCACAGAGGCCCCCCTTACATCATAGACCCCCCCACACAGAGCCCCCTTACATCAGAGACCCCCCACACAGAGCCCCCTTACATCAGAGACCCTAACAGAGCCCCCCTTACATGAGAGACCCCCCCACTCAAAGTCCCCCTTACGTCAGAGACCCCCCACACAAAATCCCCCTTGCATCAGAGCCCCCCTTACATCAGAGCCCCCCCTTACATCAGAGACCCCCCACACAGAGCCCCCCCTTACATCAGAGACCCCCCACACAAAGCCCCCCCTTACATAAGAGACCCCCCACACAAAGCCCCTCCTAAGATAAGAGACCCCGCACACAGAGCCCCCCCTTACATGAGAGACCCCCCACACGGAACCCTCCCTTACATGAGAGACTCCCCAAACAGAGCCCCCCCTTACATGAGAGACGCTCCCACACAGAGCCCCCCTTACATTTGATGCAGGAGAGAGCTTACTTACCTTAGTATGGAGGCTCACCAGGAGGAGAAGGGGCGGGAGGAGGAGGAGGAGGAGAAGGGGCGGGAGGAGGAGGAGCTGACAATCTCTCCTCTGGCGTCCCTGGAGAGGAGGGATCTGTCAGTGGCGGCGGATCTGAGGCTGAGCTGTGTGAGATATACACAGCTCAGCCCTGCAGCTATAGAAGGCACAGGCAGGGCCAGAGGTAAGCGGCCTGTGTTAACCCTCTTCAGGCCGCGGTAGCCACTTACCTACCTGTACGGCCTGATCATGTGCCAGCTGTGATGGCCACACAGCGCCCCTGTTGTCCATGGCGCCCTGTGCGGCTGCACAGCTCGCACACCCCAAAGGCCGACCCTGCAGGGGTGTCAAACACAATTTAATCGTGGGCCGCAACAGCAATATGATTTCCCTCAAAAGGGCCAGTTGTATCTCTAAGACTAGATGTCCAGAGCATCCCCTACCCTTACATAAGATGTCAAGAGCCTCCCCACAATCAGAAGTTGAGTCCCCCACCCTTCTTACATCACAGAGCATCCCCCTTACCTTGTGATGCTGCTGGGAAGAAGCTGGAGGCATTGCTGGAAAGCAGAAATTACAGGGTATGGAGGAGTACCAGAGGAGGCCACATGAAATGGCCTGGAGGGCCGAATTTGGCCCACAGGTCTTGTGTTTGACACATGTGGCCTAGGCTATAAGAAGATTGCCAAGGCCCTGAAACTGAGCTGCAGCACAGTGGCCAAAACCATGAAGTGGATGGACTATTGTCTTGATTCAACATTACCAACTATGTAACTATGTAATTTAAAAGCCCAATTCCAACCTACTTTATTTTTTTTTTAAATGGATAGAGCAAAAAGAGGTTAAAGCAGGGGTGCTAAACTCAGAGCCCTCTGATGTGGCCTACAATCTCAAACCAGGGAAGCGCATGCCAGGGTTGACAACGCATTGATCGCGATCTGAGCTTGCTGATCCTCCATCCAAGAGAAACAGAGTGAAGTGAGCTGGCGCCAGCAGCGAAGGGAACAGGTAGCCACAGAGGGAGCAGGAGCCGCATAAGCCGATGTTTCCTCTGTAGCGCCACCTGCTGTCAAAGGCAGAGTGATACCGAACGCACTCGGCCTCTAATCCTTTCTAGCAGTCTGGAGATCAATGCCAGCAGCAGCTGCAAGAGGACAAGAAGGTCAGTGTATTAAACAACACATACACTGGGTATAATAGCTTTTGCAATGGGAATATTAGCAGTCATAAAAGGGTTAACAACGTTTAGGCTGCCTTACATCTCTCTGCGGGTGCAGTGCAGTGCACCTCCAACTTTCCTGTGGGTTTACTGCACTAAGCCATAGACGTAAAGTATACCCTTCGGGTTTGGTGCGCTTTCAGAAAGTGCACCAAAACACGTGAAAGCGGGAGTTTTGGTGCACACCCTAAAGATGTAATAAAAGTCTATGGCAAAACAAAACTTACTTGCAGGAAAGCCAAAGGTGCCCTGTGCTTCACCCAGGGTGCAGGTAAACTGCAGCGCATCAGTGTAAAAGCAGCCTTATTGGGGGAAGAGAACAGTAAGGGCTTGTTTACATTTGCAGTTTAGGAGTAAGTGCCGGTTCACACTAATACGACTTGTCAGGCGACTTGGTCAGCCTGGCAAGTTGTGCACCGTCGCAATTGGTGAACTGGCACTTAATGTCCCATAGTTCACAGTGGTAAAGATCGGTTACCAAATCACTTAAGTGGCCCTCGCTTTTCTGAAGGTTGATGGGAACTTTCTTCAACTGGATCAAAGAGCCAAGCTCATTTATAGTAAAGTGGGGAAGGGTTAGAATAATGACCATATTTATATTAGTATCTGTGCCTTGCTGTCTTGGTGACACTGACTCCTCCCATCTCTGGTGTGCAGAATTGATGAATATTGTGAATGTCTGAAAGCACTCTACTACTGCACTTAATAATTGGATCCAGTTGTGGGTAAGTTCTACTTTAACAACCCTTGGCACAAGTTTAGGTTGTTTAATTAATATCTAGTCCTGTTCATGTAGGGGACTGCAGTGGAGATCCCCTACATGAGCCCCCACAGGATGTCACTTCATTGAATAAAAGTAGCTTGGGCAGTGATTGTCATAGGGTCCTCTGAGGTAGAACTCCTCCTTGGGTTACTTAGTAACAGCTCACTGTGAAACTGGGATGTTCCTGAAGGGCTGTATAGGTAGGCTGGTGGGCAGGCCTTTGGAGGAGGCAAGCAGTGTTTCTAATTTTATACCAACCTGTAGAGACCATATGACCAGGGTGCCTTTTTGTGCAGGTTTCTTCTTCTGGGGGAGTGAGGGGATTTTTCCTATATGACAGGGTGGGACTGGTTGCATTTCTCCTTTTGACCACGTTCTGCTCTCTGCTGGAGTTTTAGTCTTCCCTTCTTTACCTACTAGAACTGTTGCAACTTGCCTGAAATATATGGTTGTTGCCATTTTCCCATATTTTTTTTCCAAAAGGGAACTATTCTGGGACATGGGCTTGTGCCCAGGGGAATGATGGAGACCAACGCCGGCAGAAAGGGATAGCGGGTTTGATTAGACGACCCAAAATTGGATTGTTTCAAGATTGGCTGCCGCAGGGTGTCTCAGAGGGGCAATGTCTGGAGGTTTCTGCCTGGCTAAAAAGAGAGAGAGCTTCTGCATCTGAGCCACTTGTTGCTTTATGGTATCTGGTGAAGACACCCCCTGACCTGTAGAAGACTGCGCAGAGGACTAAGATTTTACCAACTTTGATGTCTGTTATATTGCCTAAAAGAGATGAGTGGGCCTGCTGCAGTGAATCCTTCTTATTTATTTACTGCCAAACATTTGAGCAGAGAAGCTACACCAAGGGAATGTTGAGTGACAACTCCATATGGTCGAATAGACTGGGGCTGTGGTGATGGCTCCCTGCTATCTTCATTTTAGGAGGGTTGTGGTATGTATAAGTAGAGAGCTTTGAGGTAGAGGCATGCCTTGGGGTCTCACCGGCTTCCAAAGACTTCAGTAGGGCCCATAATCAGCACAGAGTTTGGAAGGGAGTGAGTCTCTCTGGAGATGGCCAGCCCTTTCCCTACCAATGGGTTGGATTCTGAGGTCTTATTATCTTCCTATTTAAAAGTGGAGTTACATCAAGCTCCTCGTTCTAGACTCAGGGGATAGTCTGAAAAGGATCATAGGGCATGGTGTAGGCTGTGCTGCCCAAGGAGGAGTTGGGGGACTATGCCCTAGAGCTAATGATGCTGCAGGACCTGCAAGTGGAGCATCGCATCTACCCAACAAACCCAGCAAGGGGCTAGAGGAAAGACTTGCTACTGCCAGTGCCATTAGAGAGAAGGCTATATCCACAAGCTGGGAATTGAGTACTGTGAGAAGGGCCCCAAAAGTGTGCTTGTCTGCCTGCAGCACTATTTAAACCTATATGTAATTATGGAATAGGGGTGAGAATTCCTATATTAGCCAGGGGAACTGTTTAACCACATTGAGGAGGAGAAGAGTGGTCTGTATGAACAGGGACTGTGGGAGCACTTGGGTATTTCCCAGCCAGAAGTGTGATGGACCTATGTGCACATTTGCATTTGTGTGTGAGGTACTCTTAATGAAGACATCAGGGGTTTATTAGCTGCAGCCATGATCCTGCTATAACCACTTGCTGCCCAAGACGTTTTTATATGTAAACTGGGCAGGTTAACCATGGGAGAAGTGAAGAGAAACTCAGTGGAGATTGCATTGCAGTTCCCCTGGGAAACCACAGGATGTCACTGCTATGAGTGTTAATAGCTTGATCAGTCATTCCAATGCAGTTCTTTGGGTGGTGCCCCTTCTTGGGTTGTTGGTGGCTGAGCCCTGCTGGTCTGGGATGTTCCAAGAGGGCATTTTGGGGGAGATGTGGGAAATTTTCCCACTTGGTGGGGTGGGATTGATTGCATTCTTTTACACTCCCAATACCCTACGCTTAAAGACATAAATGAGCTATGTACTATATATACAAAGGCTTCAATAGGAGTGCCTGTGAACATGTTACATGTATGCTTTTGTATGTTTTGTAAGTTTTTTAAACTCCTCTAGAACTTTTCTTCTTGCCCAGCTCAGGAAATAAATGCAAAAAACACTTGCACAAAGCCTTCCCAATCCATTTTTTCTTCAGCCTGTGGTGGCTATCATTTCTGATTGCTAGGACACGAGATCAGTGGCAGTGGAGCAGAATCAAACCAGTGTAAAATTTGGCATTACCTTTTGTTGAAGTAAAACTTTTCTAGGTGATATATATAGTGGCTGTCTTTACCATACCTGGGCACATTTGCAATCCTGTGACGCTGAAATTCTGCACTAGGGAATAGAGATAGAGCATGGTTTGAAAATGATAGCTATCATGGAAGAAACATTGCTGACTTGGCCCCACAAATCACACAGTTGATACCATAGTAATTTGGGCAACAAATTGTGAGTCTTTGGGCAACAAACTGGCAATTGTAACTATACACAGGCAACAAATTGCCAACTATGACAAATATAGGGCCACCAAATGAACAATTGTTACTTTACATGGGCAACAAATAGGCAATAGTGACAATATGCAGGTAACAAACGCTCAGATGGCACTGTTGCAATAAGTTGTAGTAATACACAGGAAAATAGTAAAATATGCAGGCAACATCGAAAAACATGAGATAAAGCACTGGCATTAATGGTAATGAGTAGATTATAGACATGGGCAATAAACTGGCACAACCAGTAGCCTGTTTGTCCCTCTGGTCACATATGTTCTTTCAGTAGACAGAATAGCTGATGCTAAAAACAGCTCAATCTGAGCCTCATACAAAATCTCTCCTCTTCTGCAGGTTTGGCTCTTTCTCTGCTTGCGGTATGACTGAAATAGTATGGGCTCATTTACATTTGCTTCAATATTAACACACATTAAAGCACCTATTGCTTCATCATGCTTTTTTGATGCTTCTGTGATGCTTTTTTGAAGGTTTAATGAAGTTTGGCAAATGCCCTGTATGTGCTGATTTTCTATTTATTTTAAAGGGGCTCAGTAGAACCCCTGCTCAGTAGTATTCCCAGCTCTGCTGGTGTCTCAGTCAGTAGTATCCCCAGCTCGGCTGATCCCTCGCTCAGTTATGAACCCTCAGCTCTGCGGATCCCCCACTCAGTAGAAACACCAGCTCTGCTGATACCCCCCACTCAGTAGTAACCTCAAACTCTGCTGATCCCCCCACTCAGTAGTAACCCCCAGCTCTGCTGATCCTCTGATTTTTTGATCCTCCCCTCTCTACTGTCCCCGCTCACCTCCTGCTATATTGCTCCCATTCTGCACACCATGTGTGACATCTGCTAGTTTCTCCTGCTTCAGTTCCTCAGTACTGCTGATTCTCTGTTGCTCAGGCCTCACTCTTCAGTCCTGTTTATCTTTCGCTATAGTGTTCCCATGTTGCACAGCACGTGTGCCGTCTGCTAGTTGCTCCACTCCAGTTTGGACCCTACTAACCTTCCTGCTGTTGCACTCTGTACACCAGATGTAACATCTGCACCAGACACTCCCAGAATATATACTGTACACATAACCCAGAAGTGACTGCTGATGACGTCTTTCCAGGTCTCTTGTTGGTTTCCAAGTGCATCCTGGGATATCTCATTCCTGCAATTCCTCCAAAACAAAGTGAAGCTAACTGAACAAAAATTTCTCAAAAACTGCAGGTGCTGCAAGCTTTTTATAGTCTTCTGTGGAGGCTTTGGAGACACTTTGAAGCACCAAGAAAGTGACATGGGGTATAATTTTTGAATGAAGCTAACCAAAGCAAGACAAATGCAATGTATGAACAGGACTGTAAGCTTACCATTTTATTTAATGATAGATGCCTTGATTGGTATTCAGAATGCTTTAAAAAGCATGTCAAATGCCACATTTTAAAGCATGTTTAACCAACCCCTATGCTGATGTCGCTACTCCAGTCTGCTAATTGGCCGACCAAATGGATGGGATCCCACCTATTGTCCTTACTGAGCTCATTCTAGAGATCTTATTTTTCAAGTTGTTATGTTGACCCTTTGGCTTACCGTGTCACTGGTCCTGAATAAGTAAGTTCATCAAGAAAGTCAGAAGCATCTCTTAAATAAGCAGCACTTCACCTCCTGGCAGGCTTTTGATCTGTGCACATGGTGTTTGAGCTCATGCTTCTGCAGCTGCATTTCTTCCGACAAAAGGACTGGGTTTTTTGGAACCAGAATGCTGACAATAGCCAGGATCTTTCAGAAACCTGGAAGGTATAAAGCTAGTGGTGCTGGCTCTCTTAATAAAGACAAGTACTGGCAATAAGCAGGGTGGCAAGGGAAATGCTTGTATTGCTGTGAACGACTACCTTTGCCTTGGACATACAACGCACTGGGATTTCTGAAAAATCCTGTTTCACTGTTTTGTTCTTTGCTTCTGTCTTGCATTTAGTTCTATATGTTCAATTTAAAAACAGTTCTGTTGTTGCACCCAGTACAGTGCTTGGAGAGAGCTCTCTTCATCGACTGTCCTGGGACAAGGAAAATTTGTCCAGTGGAGTCAGAGACAGCAAGAGCATTTTTTTTTTACCAGTGCTGGGAAGGGTTAGCTGTATTGAGGTTTTAGTCACTATCGTTTTCATGGTGGCTTGGTTTTTGGAAATATTTTTATAGTTATAATTGCTGGGCTACTGATATTTAAAAAGAAGAACACTGTCATTGGGATTTATTAAATACTGTACATAACTGTATTCATTTAATAAATACACTAACTGCCTGGAGTTCAGTTTTAAGTATGCAATAAAACACTGCTCTAAACCAGAGCTGCAGTAAAGCCGTTAATTTGCCAGCAAGCATCTTTGACGTAAGTAACCAAAGCTTGAGGACAAATCCTGACAAAAGAAGATATTATGAAATTTATTACCTGTTCTTAGATAACAATTGCTCTGAATGATGGAATATTTTAGGATAGACCTTTTAGTAAAACAGATTTATTGGTGGACCTAAATTATTATTTAGTGCTGACATTGATAGGATCATTACAACTCAACCAATTTTGGACTGGATGTTGTGGGCCACTTTTAATGCATTTTTCTTTTCTGATGAAGAATTGTACTTAAAAACTCAGACCATTGTTAATGTTATTAATGATTTTTTCTTACTAAGTTACAATATATATATAAAAAACATTTAAACAGTGCTCCAAAATTCTCATCCCTTTCTCACATATACTCTCTTTTCCACAATCAATTTTCAAATCTTTGTCATTTTACATAATATATTTTGTGGAAGATTAAGCATAGGACCTGGAATGGAAAGTAGTAAGCAGTTAGTAGTAAGGATGGACAGGAAACTGACATAATTTCCTAGTTGTAACTAAGAGGAGTGTGTATTCATTCTGAGAGACTGAGGATGAGAGACCAATATACTACTTTAGGGTGAGCTAGAGAAATAATTATATCATACGTTTATTGTATGTTGTTGTGATAGGTGTCATATATAATTTTGCCCCTGTACGAATCATTAGTAAGACCTCAGCTGGAATATGCAGTTCAGGTTTGGGCACCAATTCTCAAAAAAGGAGATCGGGGAACAGGAGAAAGTGCAGAGAAGTGCAATCAAACTGATAAGAGGCATGGAGGAGCTCAGCTATAAGGAAAGATTAGAGGAACTCATATTACTGTATTCTCTCTTGAGAAGAGGAGATTAGGGGGGATAGGATCAACATGTATAAATACATAAGGTGTCCATATACAGTAGTGAACTTGGTGTTGAGTTATTAAATTTAAGGTCATCACAGAGGACACAGGGGCACTCTTTACATCTAGAGTAAAAGAGATTTTGTCTCCAAATACAGAAAGGTTTCTTCACAATAAGAGCTGTAAAAATGTGGAATAGACTCCCTCTAGAGGTGGTTTTGACCAGCTCACTAGATTTTTTGGTGTACTTAATATAACTGGGTACTAATATTTATAGGTTAAGTTTATCCAGGGAATATCCAATTGCCTCTTGGAGGATCAGGAAGGAATTGTTTCCCCTGCTGTAGCAAATTGGGTCATGCTTTGCTGGGTTTTTTTGCCATCCTCTGAATCAACTGAGGGTATAGGATTGTGTATATGGGATTGTATGGTTGGGTTTTCTTTACTGTTTTTTGTTTTTAATTGGTTGAGCCAGATGGACTTGTGTATTTTATCAACTTGACTAACTATGTAACTATTATCAGTTATTGACTGTGGCTTATTAATTGTAAAAATAAGTAAATTCTAGTTGGTCTTAGTCTTTGCTATCATTTTAGAGCATTCACAGAAGACTAAATAGTTTATCTCACTCATCATCTTTGAAGATCTTCCTTTTACTATAATCAAGTGCTGGACTATTAATCCAAGGAAGATCGGATGTTTCATCTCATGGAATGGAGTGCTGACAATCCCAAAGGCCTAGTTCACACAGGGTGTACTATAATGTATGTCTGTGAGGGCCCTGTTTACCCGCATGGGGATGCAGAGGTGTTCTGTGCTTCCCCGAGCAGGCAGTCCCATTCATGTCCATTGGGACACAGCGACTGGATGGACAAAACTGCTGTGTCCCAATGACATCCATATGCAGGGGTGTGTCACCAACACAAACAGTGTGAGTTCAGGGACATACACCTACACGGATGTCATACTGAGACACAGCGTCCGTTTCCTCGCAACCTCTGTGTCCCAATTAACACCAATAGGACTGCCTGCACAGGAACGCACAGAACACCTGTGCATCCCTGTGGGGGTAAACATAGACAACATTGTGCAAGCATGGTTCACGTTGTCACCATCAGGAAGCCAGTTTAGACCAAAGTCATGCAGCCAACTCTGAAGAAAGTGCATTTAGACATGAAGTTAGACTGCTGGGAATGATCAGTACTATGATGTACAAAATATAAAAAAGGTAAAAACAAGTTTTTTTTTTTTAGAAATTATTGTCATTGTTTATGATATAAAGTGCTTTAGCAAACTAAATACCATACAGTTAAGGTTTATATCTACTTTAATCTTCAAATCATGTTCAATCATGGAGCATGTCATTCCACCACCACCTGTTATATTTAAATAGAGTAAAGTATAGAGTATAAAATATATTAAAAAATAAGCGTTACAAATAGTATCGAAACATCCATCTGCATAAGAAAAAAGGTATTCTTCCTAAATATCAGTCTCCTTTTCAGCTGATTTGAACTGGAAGTGCCCTGGAAAGTATATTCATGGATTTCTAAAACCAACTGATTTGCATAGTTTTTAAGCAAGTTGAATCACAAGCTGGATGCTTATAGCTACAGTATCTCACAAAAGTGAGTACACCCCCACATTTCTGTAAATATTTAATTATATCTTTTCAATGACAACATTGAAGAAATTAAACTTTTCTACAATGTACAGTAGGGAGTGTACAGCTTGTAAACAGTGTAAATTTGCTGTCCCCTCAAAATAACTCAACACAGCCAATAATGTGAGTACACCTGTAAATGTCCAAATTGGACCCAATGAGCCCTTTTCCCTCCCCGGTGTCATGTGACTCGTTAATGTTACAAGGTCTCAGGTGTGAATGAGCAAGTGTGTTAAATTTGGTGTTATCGCTCCTACTCTCTCATACTGGTCGCTGGAAGTTCAACATGGCACCTCATGGCAAAGAACTCTCTAAGGATCTGAAAAAAAGAATTGTTGCTCTATATAAAGATGGCCTAGACTATAAGAAGATTGCCAAGACCCTAAAACTGAGCTGCAACATGGTGGCCAACACCATACAGCGGTTTAACAGGACATGTTCCACTCAGAACAGGCCTCTCCATGGTCAACCAAAGAAGTTGAGTGTACATGCTTAGCGTCATATCCAGAGGTTGTCTTTGGGAAATAGATGTATGAGTGCTGCCAGCATTGCTGCAGAGATTTAAGGGGTGGGAGGTCAGCCTGTCAGTGCTCAGAGCATACACTGCGCACTGCATCAAATTGGTATGCATGGCTGTCGACCCAGAAGGAAGCCTCTTCTAAAGATGATGCACAAGAAAGCCCGCAAACAGTTTGCTGAAGACAAGCAGACTAAGGACATGGATTACTGGAACCATGTCCTGTGGTCTGATGAGACCAAGAGAAACCTATTTGGTTCAGATGCTGTCAAGCATGTGTGGTGGCAACCAGGTGATGACTACAAAGACAAGTCTATAAAAGTGTAAAACTATCAGCGCAATAGTGATAATGAAATAATAAATCATGCTGTTTAATTATAATGTGCTACCAATGCATAAATCCTAATATCTGGCTGCTAACACAAAACAGTGTTATTCACTCCACAATCCAAAATATAAACAAAAAACAGTGCTGCGCCAGATAAAAATAAAAATCCAAATAAGGGACTCAATAAATATAGTAAATATAAGTGCTCCCAATGTCCAATCTCTGACCCAAGAATCACCCCGGGTTAGAGGCGGCTTTACCCCACAGGGGTCAGAGGGTGGTATGAGGGATTTCCAATAAGACACCTACAGGTTCCCCAAGGATGGGTTCCACTCTCCCCAGAAGCAGATACCAGGCATAAAAGGAAAGGCACAAAAAAATCTAATGCTCTCCCTATGTGTGAATACAAATAGTATCTAATAAAATCATGTACTCACAAATGAGCACTCAAAAGTGAAAAGCTCTGCACAGCTGAGAGGATGTGACATCTGGCAGGATAGGCTCCACCCCTATACGCGTTACGTCGTCACAAATGAGCGGTGACTTCTATAGTATAGGTCTCTACTGTAGAAGTCACCGCTCATTTGTGACGACGTAACGCGTATAGGGGGCAGAGCCTATCCTGCCGGAAGTCATATCCTCTCAGCTGTGCGGAGCTTTTCATGTTTACATGCACTGTTGAGTGCTCGTTTGTGAGTACATGATTTTATTAAATACTATTTGTATTCATCCATACTGAGAGCATTCAATCTTTTTGTGCCTTTCCTTTTATGCCTGGTATCTGCTTTTGGGGAGAGTGAAACCCATCCTTGGGGAACCTGTAGGTGTCTTATTGGAGATCCCTCATACCACCTTCTGACCCCTGTGGGGTAAAGCTACCTCTGGCCCGGGGTGATTCTTGGGTCAGAGATTAGGTCGAGAGGCTTTGATTTCTGGGTGGTGGTGAAGTGGAGCACATCACGGAGTTGCAGTGGTGATCACAGATGTGAAGATTTCTTTCTCACGAGTCACTTATTTCATGGATCACACTTTTTATGATTGGACACTGGGAGCACTTATATTTATTATATTTATTGAGTCCCTTATTTGGATTTTCATTTTTATCTGGCACAGCACTGTTTTTTGTTTATACAAAAACGAGTATGTCTTGCCTAAAGTCAAACATGATGGTGGAAGTGTCATAGTCTGGGGCTGCATGAGTGCTGCCAGCACTGGGGAGCTACAGTTCGTTGAGGGAACCATGAATGCCAACATGTACTGTGACATACTGAAGCAGAGCATGATCCCCTCTCTTCAGAGACTGTGCCGCAGGGCAGTATTCTAACGTGATAATGACCCCAAACACACCTCCAAGACGACCACTGCCTTGCTAAGGAAGCTGAGGGTAAAGGTCATGGACTGGCCAAGCATGTCTCCAGACCTAAACCCTATTGAGCATCTGTGGGGCATCCTCAAATGGAAGGTGGAGGAGGGCAAGGTCTGTAACATCCACCAGTCCTGTGATGCGGTCATGGAGGAGTGGAAGAGGACTCCAGTGGTAACCTGTGAACCTCAGGTGAACTCCATGGCCAAGAGGGTTAAGGTAGTGCTGGAAAATAATGGTGGCCACACAAAATATTCACATTTTGGGCCCAATTTCGAGAGCTTTACATACCCCTCCCTGTACCCTGACCTTAGGTCATAGGGGTGTTTGTTCTGTCGCAGTTGATAAGTATTTAAATATGCACATCATTCGTGCTATATTACGCTAAGTTACTCACCTGCCCATAGGACATAAGTTTGCTACGCAGGTATATGACCTATTGCTTCACTGTGTCCATGAGACAGATGATAAGAAATTACCAAATTCTATATTGTTATATGAATGTGCCTTACTATTCTCTCGCACTTTTAGCTATGGGTTAGCTATGGGTTTCAGTTTCCATTGAGTTAAAAGGAAAGTTCCATTGCCTGACTCTCTGTCTGTTTATAACTTACAGATTGATTGTGATATCGTTCTGTTATTCTTTGAAACCAAATTAAAAAAAATTTGTAATAAGAAGTGAGTACATCCCTAAGTGAAAATTTCCAAATTTGGCCCAATTAGCCATTTTCCCTCCCTGGTGTCATGTGACTTTTTAGTGTTACAAGGTCCCAGGTGTGAATGGGGAGCAGGGGTGTTAAATTTGGTGTCATCACTCTCACTCTCTCATACTGGTCACTGGAAGTTCAACATGGCATCTCATGACAAGAGCCTCATGAAGTCTCTGGGGATCTGAAAAAAAGAATTGTTGCTTTACATAAAGATGACCTAGGGCCGGCTATAGGAAGTGTGCCAAGACCCTAAAACTGAGCTTCAGCACAGTGGCCAAGACCAAACAGTGGTTTAACAGGACAGGTTCCACTCAGAACAGGCCTCGCCATGGTCGACCAAAGAAAATGAGTGCACTTGCTTAGCAACATATACAGAGATTGTCATTGGGAAATAGACGAATGAATGCTGCCAGCATTGCTGCAGAGGTTGAAGGGGTGGGAGGTTAGCCTGTCAATGCTCAGACCATACATCGCACACTGCATCAAATTGGTCTGGGTGGCTGTCGTCCCAGAAGGAAGCCTCTTCTAAAGATGATGCACAAGAAAGCCCACAAACAGTATGCTGAAGACAAGCTGACTAAGGACATGGATTACTGGAACCACGTCCTGTGGTCTGATGAGACCAAGATAAACTTATGTGGTTCAGATGATGTCAAGTGTGTGGGGGCAGCAACCAGGTGAGGAGTACAAAGACAAGTGTGTCTTGCCTACAGTCAAGCATGGTGGTGGGAGTGTCATGGTCTGAGGGCTGCATGAGTGCTGCCAGCACTGGGGAGCTACAGTTCGTTGAGGGAACCATGAATGCCAACATGTACTGTGACATACTGCAGCAAAGCATGATCCCCTCCCTTCAGAGACTGGGGCGCAGGGCAGTATTCCAACATGATAACGACCCCAAACACACCTCCAAGACGACCACTGCCTTGCTAAAGAAGCAGAGGGTAAAGGTGATGGACTGGCCAAGCATGTCTCCAGACCTAAACCCTATTGAGCATCTGTGGGGCATCCTCAAATGGAAGGTGGAGGAGTGCAAGGTCTCTAACATCCACCAGCTCCGGGATGTTGTCATGGAAGAGAACTCCAGTGGCAACCTGTGAAGCTCTGGTGAACTCCATGCCCAAGAGGGTTAAGGCAGTGCTGGAAAATAATTGTGGCCACACAAAATATTGATACTTTGGGCCCAATTTGGACATTTTCACTTAGGGGTGTACTCACTTTGTTGCCAGCAGTTTAGACATTAATGTCTGTGTCTTGAGTTATTTTGAGGGAACAGCAAATTTACACTGATATACAAGCTGTACACTCACTACTTTACATTGTAGCAAAGTGTAATTTCTTCAGTGTTGTCACATGAAAAGATAAAATAAAATATTTACAAAAATGTGAGGGGTGTACTCACTTTTGTGAGATACTGCATTACTAGAATTTTCTAGAGATGTATAAGAAGCTGGCAAATAATTCAACATACATTCCTTGTGCAAAACTGAAATATCTGTTTTTTTGGAGGAGTATTCAGTGTTGCAAAGTAGCATGCAATCAAACAAACCACAGTAAGCCATAAAAAGTCTCCAACAGAGTTTATTTCTTTTTCTAGACCTGTGGCATTCTGATATTTTCTAGAAAATTGATTATAGTTTCTAAGTATCTTTTTTTTTTACGTCCTTTAAAATAAAAACCTATAAATTAGATATTACTAGTGTGAGCTGGGTAACTAACATTACCAACCCTTCCTAAAATGCAGGGGGTATCAACCTTTTTAGTGCTGGATAGACACTGTACGGATTTTGGAGTTGAGAGGTGATTGGTTTTCCTCAGCAAGAAATCCCTGCTTTGGAGTGAAATTGGAAGCTGACTAGATTCTAGAAGGTAGTCAGTGCCCTCTATGGAAATAATGTTTCATATAGAACATGCTTACCCAGTATACTTGGTATCATCCATAGAAAACTCAACATTTATGCAGCAGCAGCATTCTTCCTCCGGACTGTGGTGCTGATGGACAGATGGAGTACATGGCATTATGCATTTGAGAACAGAACCAGCAACTGTTTTCACATTAAAAATATACCATCTGCAGACCTACAGTATATTCAAGGGTGTATTAGGTCCAGTTAAAAGCATCATGCTACATAGCCCATCTTCCAACAATGCCTATATAGAATTATTAAAAAGTTAATCATTAATATTCCATTTTTTAATTTTTACCTAATATCTATCATAAAGATCTCTAACATAAGTGGCTCTCTGACTTTACCACCAATGATGTCTTTCATGTGTGCAGAAAACCAAGAAAAACCAGCATAAACATATAATGCCCAAGTGCCTACCCAAGCAGCATAAAACACCCAACCCGGGTAGTCTTATCATTGCCAATTTCCCTCTTCTACACTAAAGGCTGCTGTCATCTTCATACATTTACTACTGGCGTGCACTGAAAATTCAAACTTTTATAATAAATGATATTCTAGTGTTGAATCCAATTAACTAACTTATAACCCTATTAACCCATCACATACAGAATTTCCCACTTCACGTCAAGATGGCCACTACAGAATCCAACAGTGTCCTTGGGAAGACTACAACCCTCCTAAGGGGGCATCATAGTGTCCTATACTGCCCTACAGGTGCAGTGAGGGATACATGGACTAGGTGTCAGGATGAGACTGGATCTGGTTTACAATAATTCCATCTGTTTAATGCCTCGTTTCCACTGAGTGGTACGGTACGGTTCGGTTCGGTACGGTTCGGAACGGTACACCTTGCGTTTCCACTGCCAATAGTACCCTTTTATGATAGGCGTGGTGTAGCAGGAAAGCTGTGATAGACGATTCTCTGTCAACCAATCAAAGTTCTGCAGAGTGTAGCTCCACCCTGTTGGTACGGTACTAATGTGCTTGGTACCCCAACGAAAGGGTCCCAAAAAAGTGGTACGGTACGGTTCGGAATTAGGGTACCATTCACAAAGGAAACGGCATAAATAGCGTACCGTACCGAACCGAACCGTACCAGAAAGCTCAGTGGAAACGAGCCATAAGTTAAGCATTTACCTGCAAGGTGTTTATATTGAGTAGTAATGTGATAAATAGTAGGAAATTATACAATAAATTATGCAATACTTTTGGGCAAAAAAAAAAGTAAATTCTAGATCTTGAGTTGAAATGTGTTTTTTTTTAAATATAAAAATAGCTTTAAATGTGTGTATTTAAAAAGTTTTACTAATTTAAATTCTGTGTTAAAGAGACCCTGTTGCAGCCAAGTACTCAGCAAACCAAAGGCAGTCAGGGAATCGGTAGTAAAATAGGATATGATAGTGGCAATCCTACAGCAAAATTAACACTTCAGGGACTGTTGAGCAGAGAGACTAGGGCTATTCCCTCTGACTTCTACAACATCAGTGTATTTTCCTAGAATGATGAAAACCCTCCTATGATCTGCACTAAAATCAAAGCGTACTAAACAATGACACTAGGCTTACTATGCAGCATGTTTAGTGCTGACCTTTTAAGAGTTCTCCTAATGCTGCTGAAAGACACTGATGATGTAGGGTTTAGGTGTGGGAGGTAGCACTGTGAGCAGCAAGGAATGCTGGAACTGCTGGAAGTGTTGATTTTGCTGTAGGGATACTTCCATGGATCAGTCACATCCGTTGAGTTTCTGTTAACCACTTAAGCCCCGGAAGATTTTACCCCCTTCTTGACCAGGGCCTATTTTGCGATTCGGCACTGCGTGAATTTAACGGACAATTGCGCGGTCATGCGACGCTGTACCTAAACGAATTTGACGTCCTTTTTTTCCCACAAACAAAGCTTTCTTTTGGTGGTATTTGATCACCTGTGCGATTTTTTGATCATGCGCTATAAACAAAAAAAGAGCATCAATTTTGCAAAAATAACAATATTTTTCACATTTTTTTATATGAAATTCCCCAAAATAAAAAAATGTAAAAATCCAAATTTTTTAACATTTTAGGCCAATTTGTTTTATGCTACATATTTTTGGTAAAAAAAAATGCAAAAAGCGTATTTTAATTGGTTTGCGCAAAAGTTATCGCGTTTACTAACTAAGGGAAAGATTTTTGTCATTATTGTTGTTTTTTTTTTTAACGCGTAATGGCGGTGATCTGCGATTTTTTTTGCGGGACTGTGACATTGCGGCGGACAGATCGGACCCTTGACTGACATTTTTGACACTTTTGGGGTTACCAGTGACATTACTACAGTAATCAGTGCTATACATATGCACTGTTACTGTAAAAATTACACTGGCAGTGAAGGGGTTAACTTTTTTGAGAGGGAGGGGTGGTGTGTGTCCCTAGGGGCGTGATTCTTACTGTGATTGGCTGTGGCTAGTTGTGTAAGAACAGTGATCAACGGTTCTACATAGTAGAACCGTATGATCACCATTTTTACACAGGGGAGAATGACAGGCGGCTTTGTTTACATTAGCCGCCTGCCTTTCTCCCGGTGTCACGGACGATCGCGAGTGCCGGGCGGACATCGGGTCCGCCGGGTACACGCACGGGGGGGGGGGGGTCCATGACCGAGCGGGAGCGCGCATTCGGTGGCGCGCTCGCTCCCCAGAGCCTCACAGGCTAGCGACGTAAACCTATGTCGCTTTGCCTGTGAGGGGCTGACTGCCGCAGTAAATCTACCGACGGCAGTCGGCAAGTGGTTAATGCAGGAGGACGTATACAAAGCCCTGCTGCCTTTAGTTTTTTTGTGTACCAGGTGGTGGTAGGTTCTCTTTAAACTCCAATTGATTAGCATTATAAATGAAATAAAAATAATTTTAAACATGTTTTCAACTGTTTGTAATTTGAGCATTCATTTAAATCAGAAATCTTGGATTATTTATTCAAATGTGAGTTAAATACTGTAGATGGACGAAACAGAGATCTACTTTTTTTATTTTTTTTTTATTTTAATTTGAAACCCCATCCTCTACAAATGTTTGTAGAGGCATTTTTTTTTTGGTTTTGGATAGAATTTAGACCCACTGTTAAGTTTTTTTGCTGTCCGTATCCCTGATTCACCGTGTTTGATCGGTGACCTTTATGACAAATGTTGAGGGCAAATTATCCTACTATTCTGGTGAAAACTGTCAGAGATTTCCTCTATTTTCTGTTGCATTTCCAGTAGAAGAAGTAAAAGGAAATCTTCCCAGCAAGGCACAGACAGCAAAAAAAAAAAAAAACGCCTTTATCCGTTCTCTACTTTATTCAAAACTAAAAGGAAAGTTTTGACTATATATGCACCTTACAAAAAATGACTTAAATGGAACAGAAATATACAATTCATACACACTGTATTTACTGTGTTTGATATATATATATATCTACTGTATATATATATATATATATATATATATATATATAGAGAGAGAGAGAGGGATATATATATATGTATATATATATACACACACACACACAGTATATACACTATATTACCAAAAGTATTGAGACACCTGCCTTTAAACGAACATGAACTTCAATAGCATCCCAGTCTTAGTCCGTAGAGTTTAATATTGAGTTGCCCCACCATTTGCAGCTATAACAGCTTCAACTTTTTTCTGGGAAGGCTGTCCACAAGGTTTAAGAGTGTGTCTATGGGAATGTTTGACCATTCTTCCAGAAGTGCATTTTTGAGGTCAGGCACTGATGTGGGTAAGAAGGCCTGGCTTGCAATCTGCACTCTAATTCATCCCAAAGGTGTTCTATCGGGTTGATTTCAGGACTCTGTGCAGGCAAATCAAATCCCTCCACCCCAAACTCGCTCATCCATGCCTTTATGAACTTTGCTTTGTGCACTGGTGCACATTCAGGTTGGAACAGGAAGGAGCCATCCCCAAACTGTTCCCACAAAGTTAGGAGCATGAAATTGTCCAAATGCCTTGGTATGCTGAAGCCTTAAGAGTTCCCTTTATGGGAACTAAGGGGCCAAGCCCAACCCCTAAAAAACATCCCCACACCATAATGCCCCCTCCACCAAATGATTTGGACCAGTGCACAAAGCAAGATCCATAAAGACATGGATGAGGGAGTTTGGGGTGAAGAAACTTGACTGGCCTGCACAGAGTACTGACCTCAACCCGATAGAACACAGTTGGGATGAATTAGAGTGGAGACTGCGAGACAGGCCTTTCTTGTCCAACATCAGTGACTGACCTCACAACTGCGCTTCTGGAAGAATGGTCAAACATTCCTATAGAAACACTCCTAAACCTTGTGAACAGCCTCCTAGAAGAGTTGAAGCTGTTATAGCTGCAAAGGGTGGGCCAACTCAATATTGAACACTACAGACTAAGACTGGTATGACTTTAAAGTTTATGTGCATATAAAGGCAGGTGTCCCAATACTTTTGGTAATAGAGTGTATGTGCCTTACAAATTTAATTTTTCTACTGATTATTTTAAAAACCAGATACCAGTCTCATACACCATTCACCATGACCCTCATACAATAATACCTGTCACCCAGTGGGGCAGTAACTCTGACATACTACATTACACCACTCCAGAAACAAAAAGTTTAAAAAAATACAGAGTTTTGCTTTCTTTTATACTATATATATATATATAAATATATATATGGCTATATTTATATATACATATTTATATATGTAAACACACACACGTACGTTTAGGACCAATTAATGGCCCACTAACAGCTGAACACCTTCCTGCCAGATGAATGTTGCGATTTCCTCTGACAAAAACAAGGTTACATGCAGTCTCATCTCATTCATATGTGACTCTTTAAAATCTATACTATTTGTATCACCTTCATTCCTATTTATATATCTATATATACATACACAGTTTTCTCCTTTGGCGGAAGGGGGAGGGGGAGGGGGGGTTTAAAAAAATATGACTGACTGCCCATTTTTTAAAAACATGAAGCGGCAAGCCTCAGGACAAAGGTGTTTGTATCTGTAACAAAACACATGGCAGACAACCTTAAAAACCTATTTTAAAACAAAATAAATACAATTTGGAGATTTCTTTAGCAGACGGATTTAGAAATCTATCTAGACTGGACTATACCCCATCACTGCGCAGGATTACCCTGTGACAGAGAGAGGGATAATCGCGCCATGCGCGTACTCGCGTGTGCGTGTTTACACAAACATTTTTTATATTTTCTTTTCATTTTTGATAGAACTCTCACTCCAGCATTTTCAAAGAACCCTCAGGGGTTAACAAATATCCAAGGCTTTTAAGAAAAAAAGCTGACATAATTAAACCACATAGTGGCTATGGATAAAAGGTGAGATTGTTAGGTCTTCACTCCACCGCTCCCACCCTGAATTCCATCCCTCCTCTTCTCCCTTCAGCCGCTGTCTGAAGAAGTGTGAGGGGCAGTGGAAGGAGAGGTACGTCTCCGTGGGGGGCTCCATGAATTGTCCGAGCTGTTGGAAGGGGGAAAAGGCCTGTGGGACCGCAGAAGGAAGAGTTCTCCCTGCTCTCGGAGCAGAGCCTGAGCTATAAGCCCTGGAAGAGCATGGAGAGAACCATTCAGGGAGTCAATCTTGGTCTCCAGGGTCATGATCCTCTTCTCAAGATCATCATTTCGTTCTTGCAGTTCAGACATGAGGTCATACATCACATTCTGCGTCTGAGTAAGAGTGAAAAGATTATATTGAAAAATTAACATTTTAAATGTATAAAAGTACTACATTTTCTACTATATACACAGTATTTTGCAACATGGAGTTATATAAAAATGAAGTGTATCTAAAGCCCAGACTTTTCTTTTTAGTTTTGGAAAGAATGGGGACTGGTTAGAACCCTTGTCAGTTTATTTATTTGCTGGATGTGACCTGTTGGGGAGATTTCCTTAAATTTTATGTCCAAGAGAACAAAAAAGAACATCAAGGAAGTGACAGGAAAGAAAATTACACAAATGTTACCATTACAGTTGTCCCAATTTGACGATTTTCCCTCAACTGCTGCTCCTGTACATCACTCTCTGTTAAGGTGTATGTTGACCATAATAGAACCAAAATCCTGTAAAGACTCTTAGATCTGCACTTGGGTTCGACCACCCAGCGTCTAGCAACCAACCACGTGGTTAATACGACTCCGCCCCCCGGCATCCAGCAGAGAGTAGATCTATCACTTCCCGCCACACCTCCCGGCTTACTCCTATAGCTAACAGTGGTTGGTTGCTATCAACCAACAAACCAACCACATTGTTTGTCTGACTCTGCTCCCAGTGTGTGGAACTTATTCCTTTGGACCTGCCTGCTGACAGTGCCTTGCCTCCCCCATGCTTCACACCTTATAAATTTAAAGAAAGTAAGAAACTTCTGGAACCCATATTTATTGTTAGAGGAGGAGCAGCTTGGGGACCCTGATGTGAGGGGGGGGGGCTCTGTGGGGACCCTGATGTGAGGGGGGGCTCTCTGGGGATCCTAATGTGAGGGGGGCTCACTGGGGACCCTGATGTGAGGGGTGAGGCTCTCTGGGGACCCTGATGTGGGGGGGGGGGGGTTCTCTGGGGACCCTGATGTGAGGGGGGCTCTCTGGGAACCCTAATGTAAGGACGGGGCTCTCTGGGGACCCTGATGTAAGGAGGGGGCTCTCTAGGGACCCTGATGTGAGGGGGGCTCTCTGGGGTCCCTGATGTAAGGGGGGCACTCTTTGGGGACCCTGATGTAAGGAGGGGCCTCTCTGGGGACCCTGATGTAAGGGGATGCTCTCTGGGGACCCTGATGTGGGGGGGCTCTGGGGACCCTAAAGTGAGGGGGGCTCTATAAGGGCCCTGATGTGAGGGGGGCTCTGTGGGGACCCTGATGTGAGGGGGAGAGGCTCTGTGGGGACCCTGATGTGGGGGGGGGCTCTCTGGGGACCCTAAAGTGAGGGGGGCTCTCTGGGGACCCTGATGTGAGGGGGGGTTCTCTGGGGGCCCTAATTTAATGAGGGTGCAAAAAATGGGGTTGATACAGACAATATGCCGGCATATTTTCTGTATCAACCCCATTTTTTGCATCTTGATTTTCGGGTAGCAAATACCCACGTCCCATTCTTTGATACAGCAAATTGCCCTATCCGTTTTTTGTCTGTCTCTCTCTCATTTACTTCATCTTTTCTTTGGCTATTTTTAGCCTTTTGCATCTATTTCTCCTTTCATGGCGGAATATCAGGGTAAGGTTTGGGAGGATTTTGTAACTGGCCTTCAGAAAGAATTTGGCCAGCAGGAATCTATCACATCTGAGCTGACATTTATCTTCTCAGGTCTTACCAAATGGCTTGAGAAGAAATCAGCCATACACTTGCACATTAAAACATTTGAACAATACAAGGAAGATGGTCTCAACCCTTTGGGTTTGCGGATCCAAATCTTCCCCTCTTTTGAGGACATTGATCCTGTCTTCAAAAAAGCATGGGAAGACAATCTACAGCAATGTTCTAGTCAAATGATAGAACTCTTAATTGGTGAATACAAGAGACAATCTACAGAGGTTAATCAAAATATAGAAAAAATATACCTAGAACTTACCCCCTTTAAGACACACCCTCTATATGAGGAGTACAATATCAAATTAAAAAAAACACCTTGAATATTTCAATAAGGAAATACTAAAAAAGAAAGAAGCTAAATTCTTACGCGATAAGCATGCATTCAAGTAAGGTAAGGCCTATAAATGGCATCAGGGCTATAGTTCTAGAAATATTTCGAAAAATAATGAATCACTCAAATTTTCGTGTGCCTCTGACAATTCCTCTGTCTCTTCAAACTCCTCTAAATCCACTAAAAATAGTAGACGACAGAAGAGACGTCGCCAGGGAGAGGGTCCCCCCAAAAAACATCATAAGATCCCGAACGAACAAACAACAAAAATGTTTCCATCCGGGCCTACCCAGGAGATCGTTCCCCCCTCCCGAGGTGGGCAACCTAACCCTCCAAATGAGGCCACTGTCCCTGCCAATTCAACTGACACTTCACCGATAATTACTCCCAGAATTCCCAAGATTTTTTTAGGAAAGACCACAGTTCCCCCAAACACATAACTAAAATGGTTCAGAATAAGGAAATTTCCACATGCACTGATCAACTTAATATAATTAATCTTTCGTCACATGCACTTACAGTCACTGAAACCCAACTTCTTCACAAGGGTCTCACTTTTTGTCCTGACTCACGTCTTGACAAATTTGAGACCATTAAGGACATACACTTGTTCACTCGAAAACTCTTACTTAAGAGTATTTATTCCCAAAAAACTTTTGACACTGCACATACCCCAAGTGAACGGCAGGCACTGACAAACTTGGAAGCCCTTCTAGAAGAAAACTAACCCCTAGATCTCATTGACAGAATTGACATTGAGATGCTACTGTCACAGGTGGAGGACCCTGACTTTCCCACACCCCCTTTAGTGGTTGAACAAAAACTTTTAAAGAAACCATCCAATATTTACCCTTCACCCAGTTCCAATCATGCCATAGCCACGTTTTTGAAACTTACATCCAGGGAGATAAGGAATCTGAAATCTGACCTTGCGGATATTAGAATCCATGGTAATCTTTCCGCGGAAGAGAAAAAGGCCTTAAATAATCTTCGCAATAATCATGGGTTGACCATCAAACCATCTGATAAAGGTGGAAATATCGTCCTCATGGATAATAGCCAATACGTCTCTATGTGTCTACGTATTCTCAAAAATGCGGACTGGTATAGACCAATTAGCAAATCTGTCGTGGAAAGATTCAATATGGCATTCTGTACCCTAGTAGATGAGGCCTATTACAACAATATTATCCCCAAGATGACATGGGACTTTATTAGAACTAGTCACCCGCGTATTCCCACGTTCTACGCCCTTCCTAAGGTCCATAAGAGTGTATCCAACCCAACAGGAAGGCCTATCATTTCAGGCAATGGAGCAATTACTGAAAACCTTAGTAGACTTGTAGACCAACATTTGAGACCCCTTGTAACGGACCTCCCATCCTACATACAGGACACGATTCACCTATTGCGCATATTGGAAAATATCCATATATCATCACATGCAATCTTGGTAACTATAGATGTAGAGGGGCTTTATAGCTCTATACCTCATACTTTAGGCTTAGCAGCAATTCGGAAGGTACTAGCAAGGACCAATTACAACAATAGATCATTCCATGAGTTTATTCTAGCCTCCTTAGATTTCATTTTGCAACACAATGTTTTCAGCTTTGCAGGCTCCCACTACCTCCAGGTACAGGGCGTTGCCATGGGCACTTGCTGTGCCCCGGCATATGCCAACCTGTACCTGGGGGAGTGGGAGCGTGATCTCTTCTTAACGGAAGAGTTCTCGATGTATGCGGACCACATACCAATGTGGTACCGCTACATCGATGATATCTTCCTGATATGGGATGGTCCACCTTCCCTTTTTTTGGAATGCCTTGATTATATCAATCATAATGATTTAAATCTCAAGTTTGCAATGGAACACGACAGCGTCTTGGTGACCTTCCTCGATGTCAAGATATCCAGGGGGGACTGCGACATGTTGTCGTGTGAACTATTCCGGAAATCAACCTCCGGCAATACCACTTTACATGCATCTAGCTTGCATCCCAAGCCACTGGTAAACTCCATTCCATATACACAATATCTAAGGGCGAGACGTATATGCACCAATGAGGAGTCCTTCCTTAAGGAAGCCGCTAACATACAACAGAGACTATTGCTAAGAGGGTATAGTCCTAAATGTCTAAAACGGGCCTTCAATAAGGCCAAATCGCGCCCACGCCAGGACCTTTTGTTTCACAAAAGGGATAGGGGATCGAATGACACTACTAGGATCATTACAAAATACTCCCAGGGACAACAACATATTAGAAAAATTCTCAAAAAATATTGGAATGTCCTTACATCCGACCCTACCATTAGCCCCTTTATCTCTGATATACCCCAGATTACATTCAAAAGAGCTTCTTCTTTGAATGATTTTCTGGTAAGCAGTGAATATCGGGGCCAAACTAGGAGTGACCCCTGTACCTATCTAGGTACATGCGGATCTTGTGCTCAGTGTCGCTACATTGATACTAGGAAAAAGATAACACTCCCCAATGGATGGAATTTCCATCCAAGACACTATGTTAACTGTCAAACCACAGCTGTCGTTTATTTACTATCCTGTGACTGTGGATGTTATTATGTCGGGAAGACCGTCCAAAAATTTGGGAAACGGATAAACCGACATATCCTTAGCATCAAACAAAAAGACCCTGATGTACCCTTGGGCCGGCACTCTGCTCTAGTACATGGGGCCAATACTCCTTTTGTGACTTTTTTGGCATTAAATAGAATCCACCCCAGCCCCCGAGGCGGAGACCTGAATAAGGTTCTCCTCCAACGCGAGCTGCGGTGGATTTCAAATCTTAATGCGATTTCTCCTCCAGGGCTCAACGAAGCCTTTAATTTCAAACCCTTCCTTCCTGGATTTAGTTCGGGTGGTTTTGAATGGGACTTATAGAATAATCCCTTACACTGGATCTTCTTATATCTTGTCACATTGCTGT
Organism: Pelophylax lessonae; assembly: GCF_965119305.1. NCBI lineage: Eukaryota > Metazoa > Chordata > Amphibia > Anura > Ranidae > Pelophylax > Pelophylax lessonae. The sequence continues at coordinate 459,163,112 of NC_138768.1, forward strand.
TTAATAGAACAATCATTTCTTGGTTCTCTTTACGTGGTTATCATATTCTCCTTTATGATTCCTCCTTATCCTTCCTTGTTCCCTGTCCCTCTTATGAAATGCCATATATTTATGCACTGTGTTGCTTAGATTTGTAATATAATATGAACTAGATGCCTAAGATGTGCAAATGTTGACTGACTAATCGGATTTGTATATGTACTTGTACCTATATATATACAAGATAGGAATCTTGTAATATTTTGTATTTGTGAATAATTATCTGTGAAGCATTGTATATTCTGTGCTACAGGTGTTCATCGCTCCATCCCTTTTTATATGGGATATTCAATATAGTAACACACTTATAACCGTTCATCTAACTCGGTATCTGGCCCCTCCAAAAATATAGTACACTATATGCCCATTTTATATGTTTGTTTACTTATTATTTATCTCTAGACCCGCTGTTGTCGCCCTCTCTCCCATTGGCCGGCCACATTGTGTTCCCCGGCACGCAAAGGCCCCCGCTTGCTGGGGCCTGTAGTTTGGGTGGCCTGGTTTAGGACGTGGTTGGACTCGAGCTCCCTCTGTGACGCTGCACGTCCTTTGTCCACGCCTATCCGTGGGATCTTTTCCATCCTCCCGCGATAGCCGGCCATTTTCGTGTCGGCGGTCATGTGACGTCGGACGCCATTGTGTCATCCATACGCGGCGGCGCCAGACGCCGCACGGACCGGGGGAATACTTCCTGGAGCGGGGTCATCAATCCCTCTCCTCTGCTCGTTAGAGAGAGAGAGAGGGGGGACCAATCCCAGGATAGAGATAACCGGATACTACTTGTGAGTTATGGGGACACGGACGTGGGAGACACCCACCGACACCTTCCCACACAGCTATATCCACTTCCTCAATTAGGTAAGTATTGCCAGGAGTAGCATATAAATGCACTCCTAGGAGCATTTCCCACTACCTTTGGGTCACTGCAGTCGGATAAAGCCATCTGTGTTGTCTATATAAGATTAGATTTCCCCCTCTCTGTGTAAGTTAAACTTTACTGCTTTCCTCCCCCCTTACATAACTGGATGCGCTTTTGTAGCAATCCATAGTAATCTTTCCCCCTTTTTTTATCATTATACCTTAGGTGTACAACCGTTTCTTCTTATGTGCTCCTTGTGACCACTGTGTGGACAGGGACCTTTTTCTGGGGGAAACAGGACCAACAGTGGGGATCCTCAGGACCATCTTGACGTGTGGGGGCCTTTGCTCCCCTGTACATTGTACCCCACCAAGTGGCCCTCTGTACAACGTATATATATATTCTCTTTCCATTGGTGCAATACAATAGGGCCAGATCAAAGGTTTTTGCTGAACGGTTGCATAGACATTCGTTTGCTTTTTTATCTCTTGGCTTATTGACGCAAGGGTTACGTACATGCATCCTGCCGTTTGGGTAAGTCGATGCATTTTGCATATATATATACACACTTTTTTCAGTTACTGTGAACCCCTGTGGGGATGTATATTTCTCTAAGTGACTCAAATGAATGTTTTAAATATTTGAATTCCCTATACTGATGGAAAGACGGCCTTAGCACATGTACATACTTCACTGTATTACTCATACTTGTTTTATATACTTTCTAGATGTTGATGTGGTGATTGTATGTTCTGTGTACATTTCCCTGAAGAAGGAATTTTCAAATTTCAAAACATGTTGGATACACACAAGAACCTATGATCTACACTCCTCCCCAGGATATGTGTATTACCACTTGAACGTGATTACATTACCATGTTCTTTTTATCTCTATCATATATTTGATTTGTTATTATATGTCGATTTTAACTTGACTAAATAAATGTTATTTTTTTATCTACCTTTTTGTATTTTCTTACTGTACTACTTTCCTTAGCCTGGTCCAATAAAATTCCCCAGGGACATATTTTTTGCTTCTTTTATAATGTAATGAGGGGGCTCTTTGGGGACCCTGATGTAAGGAGGGGGCTCTCTAGGGACCCTGATGTGAGGGGGAGGGCTCTCTGGGGACCCTGATGTAAGGGGGGCACTGTTTGGGGGCCCTGATGTAAGGAGGGGCCTCTTTGGGGACCCTGATGTAAGGGGGGACTTTCTGGGGACCCTGATGTGAGGGGGGCTCTCTGGGGTCCCTGATGTAAGGGGATGCTCTCTGGGGACCCTGATGTGGGGGGGGGGGGCTCTGTGGGAATCCTGATGTAAGGGGGGCTCTCTGGGGACCCTGATGTGAGGAGGGGGCTCTGTGAGGACCTTGATGTGAGGGCAGCTCTGTGGGGACCCTGATGCAAGAAGGGGGCTCTCTGGAGACCCTAATGTGGGGGGGGACTCTCTGGGGACCCTGATGTGAGGGGGGCTCTCTGGGGACCCTGATGCTAGGGGGGCTCTCTGGGGACCCTGATGTGAGGGGGGCTCTTTGGGGACCCTAATGTGAGGGGGGCTCTCTGGGGACCCTGAAGTAAGGAGGGGGCTCTCTGGGGATTCTGATGTGATTGTGGGCTCTGTGGGGACCCTGATGTGAGGGGGGCTCTATGGGGACCCTGATGTGAGGGAGTGCTCTCTGGGGACCCTTATGTAAGGGGGGAGGCTCTCTGGGGACCTTGATAAAAGAAGGGGCTCTCTGGGGACCCTGATGTAAGGAGGGGCTCTCTGGGGATCCTGATGTGAGGGGGGCTCTCTGGGGACCCTGATGTAAGGAGGAGGGACTCTCTAGGGACCCTGATGTAATGAGGGGGTCTTTGGGAACCCTGATGTAAGTGGGGGGCTCTCTGGGGACCCTGATGTAAGGGGGGGCTCTCTGGGGGCCCTGATGTAATAAGGGGAGCTCTGGGGACCCTGATTTAAGTGAGGGAGGGGGGCTCTCTGGGGACACTAATGTAAGGAGAGGGGGCTCTCTGGGGACCCTGATGTAACAAGGAGGGCTCTCGGGACCCTGATGTAAAGTGGGGGGCTCTGGGGTCCCTGATGTAAGGAGGGGGGCTCTCTAAGGACCCTGATGTAACAAGGAGCAACTCTTGGGATCCTGATGTAAGAGAGAGGGCTCTGTGGACCCTGATGCATGGGAGGGTGGCTCAGGGGACTCTAATGTAAGAGGGAGGGTGGCTATTGGGACCATGATGTACTGAGGGAGGCTCTGGGGACCCTGATGTAAAGGAGTGGTTCAGGGGACCCTGATGTAAGAGAGAGGGCTCTGTGGACCCTGATGCATGGGAGGGTGGTTCAGGGGACCCTAATGTAAGGCGGAGGGTGGCTCTGGGGACCTTAATGTAAAGGGGGTGGCTCTGGAGACCCTGGAGTAAGGGGGGAGTGTGACTCTGGTGACCCCGATGTAAGGGGGGTGACTCTGAGGACGTAAGAGGTAAGAAGTTATAGCATTTATAAACTACGGGATAGATTTTTGGACTTTTTATTTCTAATTATTTTTTTATTAGTAATGGCAGTGATCTGCGATTTTTAGCGGGACTGTGACATTGCGGTGGACAGATCGGATCTCTAATTGACATTTTTGACGCTTTTGGGGACCAGTGACATTACTACAGTAATCAGTGCTAAATAATATGCACTGTAACTGTATAAATTACACTGGCAAGGAAGGGGTTAACACTGGGGGTGATCAAAGGGGCTAATGTATGCCTAAATATGCTTACTGACTGTGTGGGGGAATGGCGCGCGCCACCGAGCTCGCATGCACGAAATGACGTAGATATACGTGATTTTGTGCAGCCGAGCTGCCCTGCCGCAGTATATCTGCGGTGGGCGGTCGGCGAACTGGTTAAGGTAGGCCCAGTCAGACAAAGTGATCAGTTTCCGTGCAAAGTAAAGCATATGTGATGGAAACATTTAATTTTCTTAAAAAATTATCATTCATTCTGAGGTTTATATGTGTCTATAAAACTGTAACCTGTGGCATAGTAATTAGGAGTATTTTGTGGTAGAAGGATTGTGGTATGTGTGTGCAGTGTATACAGCGAGTAGGCTCAGATTCTGTTTATTCACCCCCCTTTAAGCCCTTTCCACTTTTAGCTGGGTACACACTTAAAGGAGAAGTACAGGGAAAGCTTGTTTGGCTGTACTTCTCCTATGGATCACAGAAGTGCAGTTTGTTTTGCAATACAGTTCTGTAAGCAACAACTTATTTTCTGGCAGTGCCCCTCTCAAGACTAGTCTCTGGATCCGCCCCTGGGTTCAACATATAGACAATGGATGGGTGACATTTGCCTGGGTACAAAGAGATGTTCAAACAGCAAGTCAGCACACCCAGGACCAAAATTCTAAAACCAATCTATAAATATTATTATTTTGTTTTACTTTTTTCTAACCCTGGTGGTGCAAAAACCTAAAAAACTGAAAAATCATTAAGTGAACAAAAAACGTGCATGTGAAACACACACTAAAAAGTGCACTTAAGGGTGTGCTTTAGTCCATCCCCCCGAAGGGGTAGGACCTCTACCTGATCCCCCAGGGCGCAAGGGTCTTGACAGGGACATAAGGTTTCAATTGTCTGCCTTGCCAGAAGGCCTGACAGACCCTGTTTTTCTATGTTAGCCAAAGCTGAACATTAAATACTATGTTGGGGGGCTCTCCTGAAGAAAGTCCCCCTCCCAGCGGCAGGGTAGGTAGGAACCAGAAGGCCACACATCCTCCCCCATGATGTCAGGGCAAGCCCAAGGACTCACACCCTTCATCTTAGTAAGAAAAAAACACACACAAAAGTGAAAGAGTGACAAACGGTGGAGAAAAATAAATGAGAATAAATTAGTGGCCATGCATGTGCACTGGCTGGGCCCTGAGGCCTGGAAGACAAAAAATTGCCTCGGACTTAGCCAAAAGGCCCAGCCCTTAAAGGCACAGTGCAGAAAAAGTTTTAGTGACTGTGACCATGTGGCAGTTCACACTGTAGTCTCACACCCAAGTGTTACTAAGAACACTCCTAGGGTGACCACTCCCAGTGGGCACAGACACTCTCTGCCTTCCCAGCCCATGGTCGAACAAGGTAGATCCACTCAAATCAGAAAGCACAGGACTCATCCTGTTTTACCAGGGGAATTTCTTCTGTGCCCCGTCAGCCTGTGGATGTCCTGGTTTCTGTTCTAGCTGGTACTAGCCTTCAGGGCCCCCATCACTCCAGCAGGGGTACATAGCCAGCCACTCCAGCTCCCAAGCAAGCCAGAATGATAGCCCTACTGGACACTGATATGAACAGATACTACACATGATCTTAGCCAAAAGGCAGAGAAGCAATAATTGTTATTGGCATTACAAATCAAAGAATACTACTGTATAGATATAAACATGCCAGTAGGCCAGCCACAGTCTTGATCACTGTCAAGGTGACTTTGGGTGCTCAGAGGCTTGATGCCACCCCAAAAATGTATGTAGAATTAAAGTGGAGTTCCACCCTAAATTTATACTTACCTCCATCTTCTTGCTCCGGGTCACCTGAAAAACAAATGGATAATCGCAATTTTTTTTTTTTTTACTTACCTCGTAGAGAAAATATACTTACCTTACTTCCTCTTCCTCCCCTCGGCGGCCACGGCGAATTGTCACTTCCTGGCTTTTGCAATGATTCCTGGGAGCTGAACGTCATCGCTCCCAGGAATCATTGCGCATGCACCGGTGTTCTAAAATTTTCTCGGACCCATGAAAAAATCGGACCTCGTCACTTCCGGTGGCCCTACTTCATGAAACAGCTGATGGAAGTCTCAAGTGCGCATGCGCACAAGACATTATCTTGGTTTGGTAAAATTATAACACATAGCGGGCAGTTGCTTGAGAGGAGGCGGGGCTGAAGTAGGACGGAAGACACCGCCGCGACATCTGCAGAGCTGAATAGAGGAGGCGGGACGGAGGTGCGGCCGTGTAATAAATGCAGGACTTTAGCGACTCCTTCTGTTTTATTATCTTTAGTAATTATCGTATTATTTATCCTTAGGATTTCATAACATTTAGTATTTCTATAATACAAAATAAGAAAAACTAAATGTAATGAAATCCTAAGGATAAATAATACGATAAGTACTAAAGATAATAAAACAGAAGGAGTCGCTTAAGCCCTGCATTTATTACATGGCCGCACCTCCGTCCCGCCTTCTCCATTCAGTTCTGCATATGTGCCTCCGTCCCTGTAATGTTTCAATGACGCCGCGGTGTCCTCCGTCGCACCTCAGCCCCGCCTCCTCTCAATCGGCTGTCCGCTCTCTGTTATAATTTTGCCAAACCTCGAAAAATGTCTTCTGCGCATGCGCACGGACGACTCCCATCAGCTCTTTTGTGATGCTCTGTCCCCGGAAGTGATGAGGTCCGATTTTTTCACGGGTCCGACAAAATTTTACAACACCGGCCCCGACGTCACTTCCTGTGCGCGCGCGTCATTCCCTTCTAAACAGCTTCTGGGCATGCCCAGAAGCTGTGGAGGGATGACGCGCGCGCGCACCGGAAGTGACGGTGGGGCCGGTGCAGTGTATCGTGGGACCAAAGAAGAAGGAAGAGGACGCAGAAGAGGATCGCGCTGGCTGCAAGCTGCCCACACTTGAGATGGCAGCGCTGGACAATACATTTTCAAGGTAAGTATTTCTCCTAAAAGGTGCAACCCGGGACAGATCAGAGGCTAGCCATTGTGGAATGTACTAGCCCTGACTGTCCCAGGGGTATTTTTAATAAAAAATGTATTCCCAGGGTGGAACTCCGCTTTAAGTCCTTCAAGCTCTACAGAACAAGAATACCTGAGAATGGTGGCTAAACAATACTAGCTCTTCTCTTTTTCCCTGACTCCATACCGTGCTGTATGGGACTTTGATTGACAAGATATGAACTGTGTACTTCCATTCAGAGAACACCAGTTAAAGCTGGAGGTGGGTTCACGGAGCAAATCCTATCAATCAAGTAGAGGAACGTACAGCATCTTTATGGCGGGGGTGAGGCGATCTGCACCAACAAACCTATGCAGTATTAACCCTTGCTTAGTACATCAAACAGAAACAGAAAACTAAAACCTTGTCTAGCTTGCAAAAAAAATCAATATTTTTTTTTTTTACATAATTTGTACAATTGTATCCTCATTTTTACAGTTCTGTCACTACTTGTGTTTCTAAATATGTACATACTGCACATACACTATGTATGACTACTTCCAAGGGATCTGCTGAGTGTGGGTCCCCCTAGGTTACCGCTAGCAACAACAGTACCTTTAAGCATGTTTTTCAAGTGTGAGCACCTCAGACAAGAACCAGTTTAGTTTCTTTGGTTTTGAACTATGCACGAATAGGCAGGGACACTGAAAAATGCTGTTTGACGCTGATTAACCACTTAAGCCCCGGAAGATTTTACCCCCATTCCGACCAGGGTTTTTTTTGCGATTTTTTACTGCGTGACTTTAACGGACAATTGTGCGGTTGTGCAACGCTATACCTAAATTAATTTTCACGTCCTTTTTTTCCCACAAACAGAGCTTTCTTTTGGTGGTATATGATCACCTGTGCGATTTTTTGATCATGCGCTATAAACAAAAAAAAAGAGTGTAAATTTTGCAAAAATAACAATATTTTTCACATTTTTTTATATGAAATTCCCCCCAAAAAATGTAAAATCAAACTTTTTTAACATTTTCGGCCAATTTGTTTTATGCTACATATGTTTGGCAAAAAAAATCGCAAAAGGCGTATTTTGATTGGTTTGCACAAAAGTTATCGCGTTTACTAACAAAGGGAAAGATTTTTGTCATTTTTGGTGGTTTTTTTTAACGAGTAATGGCGGCGATCTGCGATTTTTTTTGCGGGACTGTGACATTGCGGCGGACAGATCGGACCCTTGACTGACATTTTCGACACTTTTGGGGTTACCAGTGACATTACTGCAGTAATCAGTGCTAAAAATATGCACTGTTACTGTAAAAATGACACTGGCAGGGAAGGGGTTAACTGTATTGGATAGGGAGGGGTTAAGTGTGTCCTAGGGGCGTGTTTCTAACTGTGATGGGACATGTCTCCTATTGTAAAAACAGAGATCAACGGTTCTACATAGTAGAACCGTCTGATCTCCATTTTTACACAGGGGAGAATGACAGGCGGCTTGTTTACATAAGCCGCCCGCCTTTCTCCCGCTCTACCGACGATTGTAGTGTGACCGGCGGACAACGGGTCCGCCGGTCACACGCGCGGACTCCTCCGTGAACGAGCCGCGGCGCGCGCGCGCTCGCACGCTATTGGCTCACAAACCGGTCACAGGCTAGTGACGTATATATACGTCACTTTGCCTGGCCGGGGCTGACCGCTGCAGTATATCTACTTGCGGCGGTCGGCAAGTAGTTAACGCTTCACTGACGCTGGTTAACGCTTCACTGATGCTGGTTAACGCTGACTGATGCTGGGCTCGGCTAGGCCAGTTACTAGAACTTCACCTCTGACCGTGGAAAGTCCCTTTGAGCTCCCCAAAGTACTCCTTCCTGAGGTAGCTGATTTTAATGCAAACTGTATTGCTGAACACTTCAGGGCCCTTCCTGGCACCCCCTTCACTCCCCAAACTTCAGGACTTTACTACTTGGCACCCCCTTTACTGTACACTCCTGGTTAGCTGGCTCCTGGATCCCTTTTGACCTCTCTGGAGTGGTCCCCTCTCCTAGCAGACCCCTGGGCAGATCTTGAGAACTCATGACACTGTTTTTCCTGAAGATCTCTGCCCAGTAGCTCCACTCGGTCAGCAACTCTGGATCCCTTGCAGCCCAGCCCAACCTCCGGTCCCTCGGCCGACTGCCTGGACCACCTTTTCACATTTACAGGAGTAGAGACAGCCGTCACCTCCTCCTGGGACTCATGCTCCCACCAAGAGACACTCTGTCACATGCTCCCTCCAGATTTATTTCCAATCCCAGGGTGCACTGCGGCAAACCCTGCACACTGGGACAGTCATAAACCCTGGTGTGCTATTGGCTAGGTTTCCTCCACTGTCCAACAAGATCCCTCATTGGATACAGTGGGGAGACTCCCCAGACTCAACAGGCCACACCTGGAGGCATGTGACAGAATAGCTAACAAATCCAGACCCCCTGATAAGCAGACAGGGCCAATATATGCTTTTTCCTAGCACCTACCTAGGAGGGTGATACAACTATGCAAATCACTTTATTTAAAACCTAAATGCAGTCAAAATAAAAACACAAAAGCCCACACAATGGACATAAATTATAGTATGTAGGATGTGTACCTTGTGCTGATGCCTCTTCTGTTAAGTGAAATCCCCCTTCATCCAGGGCCCGTGGAAGGATTTTTATCTAATTAGGTGAAGGTGCATTTTACCCCCCCCACCCCACCCCATGTCCTAAGATGGCTGCCTAAACAGCTCTATAGTGGTAGTAACGTTTGCTTTGTTATTTTTACCTACAAGTTAGCTTATAATAAGGCGAGTATCTCCTAAACGTGCACTGCTTAGGAGATGTTTACTCTTTTGGCAGCCAGTGATGCCATGGGCGCATGTGCTCTGAAGAAACGGCATGCCTGTGCCATTTCTTCAGAGTGCTCTGTCATGGTTGCAATTCCCACGCACAAGTGCGATGTGTGATGCACCGCTGGAGGGCTTTGTTTTAAGGTAAGGCTTTCATAATGTGCTAGTATGTGATACATACTAGCACATTATGCAATTGCCTTGCAGGGGATTTCTTTTTTTGTCATGGCTGCAGTTTACTACCACTTTAAGCCTCCTGGATATGTCCCCAACTGTTGCATCACAAATTGTCCGCACTTCTAATTAAAGCCCGTGGTCGGGGGTCAGTACAAGGTCCCTCGGCTGATCTATATAGATGGATCACTTGTGCAGAAAATCAAATATGAGGTATTCCACTTTCACATTGTTAATACTGATCAAGTCTGATGGTGTCTTGTGCTGGACCATGAGAGATGTGGCTGGGGTATAGCATCTTGACATGAAAAGAATCCTGCATATAATGTAACTTGTTTGGCAAGTTTGTTTTAAATAATTGCATATTGCATATAAGAAGAGCTCACTCCCCAATAGAGGCAGCTTATGGGGTGACATGAGAAGAGCAGTCAGCCTCCGGCACCGTTATCTGCAAAACAAGCTGTCGGCTGCTGCCTTTCAAGAATGGCTGATGCTCAGGACAAATAACAGGTGTTTGCTGTTGTCTGCCACAGTGGGCATATGGCCCCCGTGGAGCAATTGCAACCCCTTAAGTTCCCACCACTGCTGGAAATACAGGCTTAGAGGAGGTGAGGCAGAGTTGTTGGGGAGGAGTGAGTGCTAAATACTATGGGTAAGGAAGAGGCACCAGAGAAATGCGAGCAGATCAGAAATGGGTCCATGGAGGGTGCAGATGGCGTTCAGAGTCTGGGACATGGAGCACAGAAGTCTGTCTACAGAGGCGAGGGAACATTTTACGCCCCCCCCCCCCTTAACCTGGCGCCCTAGGCGGCTGCCTGTGCTGCCTTACGGTATCGCCAGCCCTGCCTTCATCTTATGCCCACCTTTTATGCCAGCTCCTTCATTCATAGATTGTGTTTTATGCATAGAAGCTGTAGAAAAGCTTCTATGAATGGGGGATCTGGGTGGAAAGGGTGGGCATAGTCAGGCATCCTTGACAAGAGCCCGTGACAGCTCCCACAGTTTTATTAATTCGCACCACAATGGAAGATTGTGGAGGTGGGAGAGGGGAGCACAGAGGGAGGAGGTGTAAGTTGTGTCTCTTGTGCTGATTTTTCTGTTTTTCAATTTGACTGCACATAGGCTTTAAGCAAGAAACAGAGGAAAATGAAATCATAACATCACTGTTTAAATTAGTGGCTGACCGATATCGTTTTTTCATTGCTGATACCGATATTTTGGTCATCGCATATCGGTATCGGCCGATACGAGCTGATATTTTCGTACATTTAGAAATTTTTTTTTTTTTTTTGACAGGTACTCTTGTGGAGGGATCTCTTCTGCACTTAAAAGCATTCAAAACGCCAAGTTTGGCAGTTTTGAATGCTGTCATTTTTTTTAATCTGGCGCCAGACAGTACCTGGAAGTGATGTCACTCCTGACATCACTTCCAGGTTTTTGCACGGAGACCTGATCAGAGCTGAATGCGACTTTAATCGGGTCTTCGGCCACCGTGCAGGCTGGTTGCCCGGGTCTCTCGGTGGGATTGGGAGACCCGGGCGAGCCGCGGAAGGTGGTGGGAGGCCACTCAGCCGCATCGGTTGCCATTACAAGACAGCCGACTGTCGGCTATGGACGTCAGTACCAGGGTGATGCCTCTAGCTGCAGGCATCACTCCAGTAAAAGAACTTTCCGAAAAAGCGGCAATAACAGTAACCTCCAAGGCCGATTCCGATATATCGGGGAAAGTGCATATCAGGCTTCGATATATCGGCTTTGCCGATAATGGGTCGATCCCTAGTTTAATACCAAATGAATAAGCCATAAAATTAAAATATGATTGTATATAAGTTCTGTATATAAGGTAGTGATAAGCTAGGCAAAGGTTACCTATTGGATAAGTCTGGTCCTATTTATCATTGAATAAAGGTCTCTTTCTATATGTTTGGTGCTTTAGGAAACAATTATAGGAGAGACATTACCATTTCCTAAACAGTATGCCCAGGCATTACCCAAAATTTTCTCCAAACCTCCTTTTCCCTTCTTGGGCATATTCTAGCATTTTTTTTTCTCTGCAGAAAACAGATTGCATTAATGCATGTGATGTCATCACCAGATTTCTCCAGGAGCTGTTGTTAAAAGCTCAATTCTCGATTGACACAGATACCCTCTTAACCCCCCATAACTACATATCCTAAGAGTCGATGGGCACTGATATGGTGCACTGATAGGCTGCACTAATGGGCACTGAGAGGCTGCACTGGTGGCCACTGATGGGGCTGTACTGATGTCCACTGATGAGGCTGCACTGATATGCTGCACTGATGAGGCTGCACTGATGGGCAATGATAGATTGTGGTTGTGTTCTGTGGTTTACAGATGACAGGGCGGGTCATAAATAGGAAAGGGTGTGGCCTTTACAGGAAGGGGTGGGTCATATTTAAATTAGGGGTGCCCAAGTTTGGTCAGGCCTAGGGCAGCACAAAACCTAAATACACCACTGTTCCCATCATGCCTAGTCATGTCTGTGAATGTCAGAGTTTTACAATGCCTCATGGGATGTGTAGTTCCGCAACAGCTGGAGGGCCATCGTTTGAGGATCCCTGGTCTAGGCAGTGGCATAGTATAGCTGGGAAATCAATGTTTCCAAATTGAATGGGACAGAAAGGGGTGGGGGATAGGAAGAGTCCCTACTCGAGCAGGCAGAGCTGACAAGAGTAGTTTGGATTTAATTGCAGTAGGGATGCTGCCAGTCCAAACAGGAAGTTAGGAGCATACTGTATTTCAGCTTAGCATGGTATTTTTGCTGTACATATGATGTTTTTAAAGGGATCATTTTTTGCACTGAATATGTACTGGGTTTGTTTCAACTTTAAGGGAGCTCCTATTTATTCTCCATTCTACCATTTTTCATAAACATAAAGCCACTCTTTATTTTACAACTGAGCCTCTCAGTACTGAATACCAAGGCATATGCAATTTTCGACCGGTTATGTCAATACCCTCTCCTTGTCCACTCTTGCCTCACTATTGATCCATCACTGTAATGCGTAATCTTACTGGATGACCTGTAGGAGCCTGAATTCCTTGATGGTGGTGCTTTAGCAAGTAAAATGCAGCTCCAGGTTCACTTTAAATGTGACTGCTTAGCTAACAAAAATGTACTCCATTTGGAAACATCTTTTTCTCTGGACCAGAATAAGAATGTAAAAGCTAAGTTACTGAGTACTGTTAACAGCTTGTCAGGTACTTAGCATTGGAACAGTATATTCCTATGGCTTTGTATAGTATATATACAAAGTTGGCAGAAAAGGATAGACTGTACATGTTAGCCCATAAACACAAATAACTTATATATATATATATATATAACCTAGATGGGTTAAAAATGGATAAAAAAAAGTAGTTATGGTTGCCTTGCAATTAAATGCATGGCTTCCTGAACAAGTCAAGATAGCTGTTCAGAAAAATCACATTTCTGATTTTGCAGCTGCTCATAGGACATATTTTCAGTAGGAGTCCATATGGCATGCATTTTTCAAGACACATGCAAATTGTTCATGGAAAAATACACCCAGGGAAGCAAGGCAATTAAAAGAATTAGGCTCGCTGACTGGACGGATGAAAAGACACAAAGCCCCTTTTTCCTCACACTCCACTGAGTAGATTAATCATGGTATTAGAATCAGAAAAGCAGAGGAAGCAGTTCAATTGCAGCAAAGTGGGACAAATGTTCCTAGAAATGCAGGTTTATAGTTATGAGTAGGGATGCACCGAAATGAAATTCTTGGCCGAAGACGAAGCCGAATAATAATGAAATGCTTGGCCGAAGGCCGAATACCGAACGCGGTGTTTCACATTTTTTCCATTTATTTTGCCAATTTTTTCACCATTACAATAATTAAATGGTAAAAATTAGCTTTTTACTATTTTGTGTTGCTTTTCAGATAAATAAATCAAATAACAAAAATACAGTGCCCTGATTACATTGCTGTGTCCCCGGCGGCTGTCGGCTCCCCCTCCTTCCTCACACTGCAGTGTCTGTGTGAGGAAGGAGCGCCGGCGATGAGAGATGATCTCATATGTTTACATATGAGATCATCTCTCATTGGACGGCTTGATCACGTGGTGAATGGCCGCTGTGATTGGTCATTCACCACGACACAGATTCTCCCCGATGCGCGCTCGCGGGAGCGCGCGGGGAGAGTCTTTCTGGGAGGCTTTTAAAAACGGCCTCCCGAAAATTCAAGTCCGCGCTGCAGCCGTATATAGGCTGTAGCACGGATGGGAGGGAGTTAAAAACTTCATTGTTCGGCAAAATTTATTCGGCCTATTTACTTATTCGGCCGAACACCGAAAGTGCTTTTTTTGGCTATTTGCGGCCGAATAATTTCGGTTGCCGAACATTCGGTGCATCGCTAGTTATGAGCTATGAAAAGTGAATGAACTGGGCCCAAAGAACAAAGTTTAATTTCAAAGGCACAATACACAAAATTCGGACAACATTTATAAGTGACTGGGCGTGGGACTAAATAGCAATAAAGTGACCCTGTTTTCCCTTAACACTTTAAAATGAAATTGATGGGGTTGATTGACTAAAGCGAGACAAAAACAGAAAAAACTCCCAGCTCAATTGAGCTGTTTTTGTCTCACATGCGTTGCCCTTCCATGTGCTCTTTGCTATGAAGGCCAGTTATAGGTGTGGGCAGGGGCCATTTTGTTTGTTGTTGATTGACTAAAGGCAAATAGACTGTTCACTTTGGAAGGGAATTAGCCCCAGAGCTAATTGACATGACATTCACTTAATATGACATTGACATTCACTAAATGTCATTAAGTGAAAGTTTACAAAGAATACCCAATCATGTGCAAGGAAAATTAAAAAAAAAAAACTTCATTTAGTTTTTTTTACATGATTCAGATGACAGAAGTCTGCAGGGCATCTTTACTAAGCAAATTGCAACTCTAAGTGCAGAAACTGTCTTGTGTTGTAAAAATGCACGGCACTGCCCCGAAGCCCATACAGCACAGACAACAGCCTGCACAGGAAAACAGACCGTTTTGTTGTGTGCACACTAATTGGATAGGAAATTGGCAGTTGGAGGAGCTTAACCTTAAAGTCAGGAAATCTTTTTCCCAATTAAAAAAGTGAAATGAAATCAGAGAGAGGCACAGAACAGACTTATTTGGCTAATAAATGTAATATTAGGTATTATTTTGTGTCTGGCTTATAGAGAAGTATGGCTTTCCACATAAACATTTATACTCACCTATGTGGATGCACCATCGATCCCATGCTGCATCTGCCCCCCACCAGCTCTGTAGTGAGAAATGAACGATAAAACACCACTGATCGCTCAGTTCTCCCCCTCCACTCAACTAAGCAGAAAGCGGTGGCTGTCTTTAAGTGGCTCTCTGCTCTTCTTTCAAGCGCTCACTGGAGCATTGGGCTTTGGAGGGGGCAGGTGTGGCTGGCTCAGGCTCTCAGCAGATAGCTGACAGGCTGAGCCAGGTTTTGAAAAACAACTACAAGAGAAGGACGCACCAACGTCGTGCATTACCACTAAAAGAGTTTATTAAAATCCAAAAAAGTAGCATACATTGTAGTCGCAAACGTGAGATATATACACGCATGTAGAAATTAGAGACCAATCGCCTCCAGGATACTCCTAAACTGCAGGATGAGTTGATGGTATCAGGAATGGTCTGGCTGATGCATTTCAAGGGAGGACCCTCTTCTTCAGAGCCAAAAGTGTTATGAGCCAGGTTTTGCTCCAAGCTTCTGGGTTGAACCCAACGATATGGTTGGGATCTTTCTAGAGTCTGGACCGGCTCTGTGATGTCAGCGGACAGCCCACTGTCAGCTGAAAACAGATAACAGGAGTGCAGAACGAACTGCACTACTGTGATCCACAGGAGAAGTATAGCCAAAAAAGCTTTGGCTATACTTCACCTTTAAGACAAGATTTGTATTTATCAAAGTTTAAGATAAAGAACAGTTTCACTTTAAAGAGCATCAGTAAACTTAGAGAAACAATATCCTGTCAACAAAGTGAGTAGAGAAGACGAGGCACTGCTCTTGTTTTTTCAATTATACAGCCCCTTTGACAAGGAGAGGACTCAGGCAGGCCACGATCCACTTGCACAGCAGGGGATCTGTCCAGTAATCCCTGCTGAGCAGGCGAAAGACAGGTCCATGTCGGCTCCGCTTATGCAGAGAGGACATGGACACAGCCTGCTCTCCTTTATGGGTGGTCAGATGTAAATGGGCCATGCGATCTTGCCAGACGGAAAGGAACGAATACCCTTCTGCTTTTTTTTTTCTGGATCGGATTGGAGGTAGGCGGGTGTAAACAGACACATGTCCATTTACACCCGCAGCTCCATAGAGAAGAATAGAGGTTCTAATCGGGTCCACCTGAAAAACAGACAGGCAGACCCGATTGGAACATTTGTGTGAAAGGGGCCTTAACATTTCAGGAAGTTTTAAGGGTGTAAGAAGGGGCAGTAAAACACAATGACCGTATCACACTGCAAAACATGAAGGAGATTCTGCATATCTAATGACTTAATAGGGCTAATCCATTTTCACATATAATTACAAAATATACATAGAAATAAGGTATTTAATACATTAACAGATGCAGGCAAAATCAATCTGATCTTTTTCTATTGTTATCTATATATTTCCTTTAAACAAGCCTTTTCTAAACTGCATTTTAAGTGTATATACAACAAATGATACAGTAGGAAAGGGTTAAAACCCCTGCTGGGTTGTTATTTATTGTCTCTGTACCATTGGAAAAATTTTCCTTTACATCCTGTTCTAGAGACACAACAGGAAAGAGGAAAATTTCCCAAAGTGAGGTGAATTCCTTGCTTATGCCCCATACACACGCTATGAATTTCCACCGACCGGTCGTCCGTCTTTTGTCCAGAGTGAGTGTCCGTTGGTTGGAATGTGCTCTAGACTGCACACGAATTTTCCCGAACGACAGAATTCTACTTCAGAAGTGATGTTGTGTTGGATTGCTTTCTATGTGTTCTTTCATCTCTGAGCATGCCTAGTCTTGCTCATAAGATTTTTCCCCGTCGAAATCTGTACTAATGAGACGAAAATCGGACGTGTGTTGACAGAGGACAAAAATTTTAATGCCTGCACATCAGGATTTTGTCAGCCGAAAAGTCGGAGTCGACTATCGAAAGCACCATACTAACAATCCGAAAATCGGCAGATCGGTCGTCGGACGAAATTTCCCTTCCGAATTTCTTATAGTGTGTACGGGGCTTGTGTTCTGGGCACAACTCCAAAATTTGTAATTCCCATCACTCTTCTTTGTCTATCACAATGGTCATCAGTGCAAATAGAGGTGTGAATCCCCCCAATGGCAAAGCAAGACAGCAGTATAAACGTATTTGAGGGTCTAACCCTTCTCCACTCTACCAAAAACTAAAAAAAAAGTTTTTACCAGGAGAATCGCTTTAAACTAAATTCTAGTCAAAACCAAACATTAGAATGCAATACATGGTACCTGTTCAGGGCTTATGGTTTTCATCCAGCCTTTGTTAAAGCGCACCATGTAGCTTCCCTGCTTAAATCTCCTTACTACCGATAATGCTGTTCCAGGAAAATCATCTCTTAAACCATGTTAATATGAAATTCAGGTGTTCCCAACCTCACTGCCTGCTGTCTATGTCCTAAAGGTTTCAGAGTAAATAAGTATTTGACCTGGCACTGCAATCCCTCCAGTTCCTATATCTGATGTGATTTAAATTATATAAAATATTTCCTTGTCGTTTAGACTCTATAGGGTTGACTTTGCAAGGGAAGTTGCACCCTGCAGGAAATTTTCTCAAGAGCTTAGTGAATGAGATAAAGCTCTGCTGACTTCCATCATCCTGTCAAGTGCAGGCAAAAATACTATTTTCTTTATGGTGCATGAGTTATACTAACAGCAAACATGTATATAGGAGGAGAGAGACGACCATGATCTTGGGGCCCATAGCAGTATAAATAACCTTACCATTGAGCTAGGCTTCCTGATGTTGGTAGGCATATATCAAATGAAACTTGTATGAAAATAAAGGCCCCCTAAACAGCTCACCTTTGCTAAATCCACCAAAGTGTTGGCCTGATCATTGAGCTTTCTCTGTTCCATTTTCACACTGCGTAACCTGCAAATGACAGAATGGTTACTTTCACAATGGCAGACCAATATTTGAAAAAATGTTCCATGACACATGCAAAGCAACCAATGTCTTTTCTTTCTTCACAAAAAAAAGAAATGAAAACCAAGGCCAAAACAACTGAAGCTGAACTATAACACCATCCCCTGCAGCACCTTCACATAGCCTAAAACATAGGACAGTTCAGTGCTGTCAGGGTTAAGAATCTTTAGGCATTAGATCATGCAAAGTTAATTGAAAATGAGCAAGCAAAAAGTTCAAATCTGCATAGCATAGCTAAAGACCTTTGTATGAAAAGGCCAGTACACTGATGCACATCTTGTAATGGGTTAGAAGTTTAAAGTTTGTTAAGCATCTTTGCATGCATCAGTATGAGTTACCCTTTGTACCACCATTACCTCGGATAGATAGCTTTCATGGAAAACTGGAGCAGCCACCGCAACCATCTTTGAAAATGAGTATGCTGCTAACTATTATGAAGAAGAGTCATTTCAGACTATGCCACCTGACAGAGATCATTAAGTCAACTTCGGTTTCAGAAATGAAACTAAGCGAAACTAAGCTCTTTTCAAACCAAGTCCAAACATACAGGATTTACTATAGGTTAGATCAAGTACAAAGCTTTGATAGTTCGACTTGCTAGTCATGCTTGTAATGTTAAAATATACTGTGTACTATATTCATTTACAGCAGGTGTGGAAAAAGGCTGTAAATTAAAAATGCTTTTAAAAATAAAAGTGTTAATGGTTTATTTTTTATCAATTAAAAAAATTGAAAGTTAATCAACAGAAGAGAAATCAAAATCAAATCAATATAAGATCTTTTGTTAATGTAGGCTGTCTCAAACCCTTCTGTCTCTTCGTGTAATCCCAGACAGACTCGATGATGTTGAAATCAGGGCTCTGTGGGAGCTAAACCATCACCTCCGGGACTCTTTGTTCTTCTTTACACTGAAGGTAGTTCTTAATGACATTGGCTGTATGTTTGGGGCCAGTCATACGCCTCCTTGATGGTATGGCATGATGGATAAATGATAAATACAATGAAACAAGAAAGAGTGGCACCTCCAGCAATAGGAAAACAAAAGATTTATTGAAAATTCATGGATCCAACATCCGACATACAGGACAACACACTAGTCAGCAGACACGTTTCACACAAAGTGCTTAATCATTGCCAATATTTCTCAGCATTGAGGACACCATTGATCTAGACCAAATCTCCAACTCCATTTGCAGAAATGCAGCCCCAAACTTGCAAGGAACCTCCACGATCCTTCACAGTTGCCTGATGATATTCTTTATTGCACCGCTCTCCAGCCCTGTAGCAAGCAAACTGCCTTCTGCTACAGCCACAATTATAACATTTTGACTCATCAGTCTAGATGCTAGACATTTTTCTGCACCCTAGTTCCTATGTTTTCATGCATAGTTGAGTTTTTTTTCTACATTTATTTTTCCATGAAGACCACTTCTAGCCAGACTTCTCTGTGTAGATGGGTGTACCTAGATCCTACTGGTTTCCACCAGTTCTGTGATGATGGCACTACTAAACCTCTCCTGATGTCGAAGGGAAATCAGCATTGCATCCTCGGTCTTCAATGTTGCCCGATCAATGGTGTTATCAATTCATAGAAATGCTGGCAGATACTTATCAATCATGCCATACCACCAGGGAGGTGTGTTAATTGCCCACATTTTTTTCTGTAGCAGAACGATGACACCAAACATACAGCCAATGTTATTAAGAACTAAATTTGGCATAAAGAAGAACAAGGAGTCCTGGAGGTGATGGTTTGGCCCCCACAGAGCCCTGATCACAGCATCATCGAGTCTGTCTTGGATTACTTGAAGAGACAGATAGATTTGAGGCTGCCTACATCCACAGAAGATCTATGGTTAGTTCTCCAAGATGTCTGGAACAACCTACCTGCCGAGTTCCTTCACAAACTGCGTGCAAGTATAACTAAAAGATTTGATGCTTGTTTGAAGCCAAAAGGGCGGTCATGCCAAATATTGATTTCATTTACTTTTCTCTTCTGTTCATTCATTTTAAATTTTGTTTATTGATAAAAAATAAACTGGTTTTGGGTATAGATTTGCTTTGAAAAACTAGACTTGCAGGACAGCTTTTTCACATATTGCTATTTGTATACATCCATCTGCAGTTGGGAACATTAATGTGTAAGTATAGAGGGAGTGAGACTGGAATGTTTCCTGTCAAGCTTAAAACTACAAAACCACAGAGGTTCGTTAGCCCTATCAAGGGGCCTAGTTTTCAGACTTCCAGTTAGACTCACAGCATTTCTCTCCTATTTTACCTGCTAGTTTCAGGGTTTTAGAAAAAGAAACAACTTGATGTGTAAGTGACATGGGAGTACACTGCAGACAAAAGTGGGGGTCGCAAAATTTTAATAAAGATTGGACGTCATCAGGGGGAGAAAAAAAATGTCTGGGCATCAATAGTTTGTAAGACGTCCTGCAAATGCAAAACTCTCAGACAGCTTAGCCCTGTTCACTTCTATGGAAGACTCCTTGGCTAGGCTCACCAACTTCTATGGTGTAAAGCCTGGATTGGAGGATGCCTATTCAATTCTATAGCAGGACTTGTCATAGACCTGTGTGACCAAGGGATTCTGTTCAAAAGGAGCGTCTAGTTAGATCTAATAGAGTTAGGGGGCATGCAGTAGGTCCACTAATGGAAATAAATGCAGTGATGCACAGACTCGTTTTTGATTTGAGGTTATCTCATTTGGCTTGATATTGTCAACATTTATAAATACAGGCATATTTCTACATTTAGCCCTAAAAAGAAGCAGGGTAGGATCAAGTAGGCAAACATTCAAGTGTAAAGCTTGCTATCTCTATGCTGTACAGGACTGTGTACTTCTCCTAGAAGTTTTATTCAACTGCTACTGGTATTCGAGACCTGAAAGTAATTGCAAGCTTGATTGTATTAAAAGGTCATTTTATTGTTTATGGGTTTTAACCGGTTGCTGACCGTCGCACGACTATATACTGCGGCGGTCAGCCCCGGCCAGGCAGAGTGACGTATGGATACGTCACTCGCCTGTCACTGACTTGCGAGCCAATTGCGGGCGGGCGCGCGCCTGCCGCGGCTCGTTCACTGACAAGTCAGTGCGTGTGACCGGCGGACCCGATGTCTGCCGGTCACACTACGATCGCTCCGGTGAAGGGAGAAAGGCGGAGTGGCTTATGTAAACAAGCCGCCCGTCATTCTTTCTGGTGTAAAAATGAAGATCAGACGGTTCTACTATGTAGGACCGTTGATCTTTGTTTTTACACCAATAGCAATGTCCCTATACAGTTAGAATCATGCCCCTAGGACACCCTTAACCCCTCCCTGTCCAATAAAGTTAACCCCTTCCCTGCCAGTGTCATTTTTGCAGTAACAGTGCATATATATAGCACTGATTACTGCAGTAATGTCACTGGTAACCCCAAAAGTGTCAAAAATGTCAGTCAGGGGTCTGATCTGTCCGCCGCAATGTCGCAGTACCGCAAAAAAAAAATCGCAGATCGCCGCCATTACGCGTTAAAAGAAAAACACCAAAAATGACAAAAATCTTTCCCTTTGTTAGTAAACGCGATAACTTTTGCGCAAACCAATCAAAATACGCTTTTTGTGATTTTTTTTACCAAACATATGTAGCATAAAACAAATTGGCCGAAAATGTTAAAAAAATTTGATTTTTACATTTTTTGGGGGGGGAATTTCATATAAAAAAAAATGTGAAAAATATTGTTATTTTTGCAAAATTGACGCTCTTTTTTTGTTTATAGCGCATGATCAAAAAATCGCACAGGTGATCAAATACCACCAAAAGAAAGCTCTGTTTGTGGGAAAAAAAGGACGTCAAATTCGTTTAGGTACAGCGTTGCACGACCGCGCAATTGTCCGTTAAATTCACGCAGTAAAAAATCGCAAAAAACCCCCTGGTCTTTTAGCAGCCAAATCCTCCGGGGCTTAAGTGGTTAAGCAACTGCTGTCTCAATTACAACCCATTTTTGGTGTAGGAACTGGACTTCAGATGGACATACAGTAGACTATAAATTTAGGAGAAACATTGAGAGGAGTTTATTCGAAACAAAATGCTACAAAAAACGTTGGGGGATGAAAGCCGTTTCTACACTAAAGGTAAGGGTAAAGTGTTCCTATACTAACCCCCAAGCTAGACTGAACAAATGCCCATTTCTAATTTAAACAAAACTTCTACTTTAAAGATTCCAGCCTAAGGGCTACTTCCATTGGGTCTCACAGTGTGAAAGATGTCTGCTGAAAGATTTTGATAGTCTTTAATTAGCAAGCACTCTGCTATCCTGTCACATGGAAAATACACACAAGCAAATGACAGGACCATTGAGCCTTTTATTCGTAAATGTCTACAAGGTGCACCGTGATAAGATGCAGCTTGTAACATCTTTTTCTGTGAATTATCTGCCAATTTACACTTTTTTTCCTTAGTGAATTTAATAAGCATGCCATGGGGAAAATGCAGGGTTACAATTCCTGGCCTCCTTCTGTAAATGCCTGTTGTTGTGCCTTAGTATAAAATGTGAGTCACTGATCTAGAACTTGTATGCAGCAAGAAAAATCAAAATTCCTGAGCTCCATAACTTGTTTGAAGCACTAAACTGAGTCAGTGCGAAAGACAAGCAAGTTGCGTCTTCAAAAGGAGCCGTTAAAAATGACAGACATTTTTTTGCTCTCCTATCAGGGTTCTTTTAAAGTTGAACTCCAGGTAGAAGGCAAGGACAAAAAAGAATGCATATTTTTATGTATTAAAATAATGTACTTTTTTAAGCTCAAGTTGTATAAGGACCTGACTTTGACTTGATATCAGTCTCTTGCAGAGCTTAGACTAGGAGAAGGAAAAACAGCTTGGAGCCAGTGTGTTGTGCTACAGTGAAAGGAGCATACTGTTAGGAGACAGCAGAGTGGTAATCTCATCCATCTGCTGCTTCTCTTTTCACTGTCCAGTCATAGGCTGTGGAGAAGACACCCAACTGTTACTAACTGCAGCAGCGCAAAATCAGCTATAGATTTGGATCTAAAGCAAGCAGATGAGTGCGGTTTGGCTTGCAAGTAAAGTTACGCTACTGTCTTATATAATGTCTTATTTAGTTCTCTCAGGTGGCATAGTTACTAAAATACTTCAGCTCATTATAGAAAGCAGCATGTTCACAGCTCACAGAAAGAAAAAAAATTTATGCCTGGTTTTCTCATTCACCAGCGAATGAAAAACCACAACAGGATCTCAGAGATGAAGATCACGACTTTGCAGTTGTTTCAATTCCCATGCAGACAAGCACCAATACATCTGGAGAAGTTACTTGTTGGACAGTTGGGGTGGGGAATGGAGAAAGAAACTTACTTCTGTGCTCTGGTAGGGGATGATTTAGCAGAACAAAGACAAAACACAACAAAATTGTTGTTGCCATTAACAAACAAGACACTAAACACAAAATGCAACACATCTAGTTTACAGGACTTAGGTGTATACAGGAGACAATCTGGAGGGTACATAAGCCAGGGAATTGCCAAGTAAATGACAATAAAGTAGATATAAGAGAGTACATTTTAACGTGTTGATAAAGAGTATATCCAATGTTCAATGGATAGGTCAGTTTTTGACAATGGGAATCTTTTTTTAGACTGACATACAGATGTATCCTTGAATATGTGAATATGTGAACCGTTGGAGTTTTTTACACTCAAAATACTTTTAATTCTTATATGTGGTTTCTTACATTGTGAAGCAAGGGTTGCAGAGACTAATCAAGCAATCTAGCGTTGTTTCCACGATAAAATAGAATTGCAGGCTTGTCTTTGTTGATACCTCAGTGGAAATGCATAAAGAAAGAAGGCTCCACCTGGTCTTGATGACCTCCTCAACAATGGTCAGCTTACTTCAATGATTATGAATTTATGAATATAAAGCACTGGTTCAGGCCATGTGTACCATTTCTTTTTATTTGCCATCCAGCACCTATGCTGAAAAATTGGCCTCTAAAATTTGTTATTCATACAGAAAAAATGCACTGGTGCAGGCCATGTGTACCATTTCTTTTTATATGCCATCCAGCACCTATGTTGAAGAAGTGGCCTCTAAAATCTGTTATTCATACAAAAAAAATGCAAGGTATGTTTATGTTGAAGGGAACTAAACCCTGATATCCTTTACAGCCTAGGAAGCTGCCATCTTAGCCTCTGTTTGAGCTGCAGTTGCCCTTGTGCTGCACATGTGATCAGTTATGACCCCAGCCATTTGATGGCTTGACCGTTCAGTTGAGATTACAAGCAATAGAGACAGTTATCATTCATGACATGCCTTTAATATATCTGTTTTGGGTAACCAATGAATTGATTGGTTTATTTTTGCTCTAAGGCTGCTTTCACACTGATCCGCGGAAAAAAAGCATATGCGTTTTTGCAGCGATTTTGCCACGTTTTCAGTGAGTTTTTTTAAACATGTGACTCAAAAACCGCACTATAAACGCATCGCTGGTGTGTTTTTACCGCGTTTTCTATTGTTTTCAATGGGAAGCGATGTTTTTGGTGCGTTTTTTTTGAACTCCCCAAACATACTCCAAAAATGCTGCAAGTAGGGGTTTTTCACCGCAACAAAAACGCGCCGCTCCAGTGTGAACACATTAATTGGTTTTAAAGGAAAGCATTTTACTTGAGTTTTTAAAGTGCTTTTTTTAATGTAAAATCGATTGAAAAACTCCTCAGTGTGAAGGCAGATTTACATGTAGTGATAGCGTAATCAGAAAATTCCCCTGAATATTTTCATGTAGGTCTGTCTGATCTGTTGGAACTCAAATATTTCAGCAATCCAGGCAATTATGATTTATGAATTGCAGGATTCTCTGCAGACTAGACAAATCTGCATAAGAAAACAAGCTTTTTGGCAATACGCAAGTTTTGTGAATGGATTTCAGCGATCACAATTATTATCCACTATGCCACCCGGTCTTTTATTAAAACCTATAAGAATGAATTCTTGGCCTTTTATCTCCTTACTCCTCTTCGTATAAACTGGCACCTGTTTGGTTATACATTTCATCTGCATTGCTGCTGTATTTTTCGTGTTGCCATGGAAGCCACTTCAAGAATTAGCTAAACAAATCTCGGGGAAATCAGAGTTGTACAAGCTTCAGTTCATTTTGTCCATATTTATTTTCTGCATATATTTACTCACACAGGGTAGGTGGGAAATATTTAAACAGGTTAAAAATGAAAAAAAAAAAAAAAAAGATATAATGTTAATTTGTAGCAACCCATTTAATAATAGCAAATGCGTTCTGCCATTATTTGACCAATAGTTGATCTAAGTGAAAGTACACATTATAACACAAATACATTGTCTAACTTGATTGAATACAAGGAAATATAGCATAAATTACACATTTATGTAAATTATACACAACCCTACTGTAAAACATTGAACAAACGGCATACAGTTCATAATGCTGGTATAAAAAAGGCACATTTGAAATGATATCTAGTATTTTTTATATTTCGACTTTTAACATAACCTAACCCTTTGTAGTTCATATAGTAAATACAGTTTTCACTAAAAGTTTTTTGTTCTTTGGTCTTCATATATATTAATATAGTAGGAGCTTAAGCTTGGATAGCAAAAAAAAAAAAAACAATACCTTGCCAATGCTTTATCTTTTAAGCACCATAATATGAACAACACAAGGAGCATGTTTAGTACTCTCTTCACTTTGTAGTTATTTTTATGTAGCTATTTGTACGCTTTTTCAATAGTGTTTTATCTTAATAAACAACATGGAAAGGTTTATCTCTAATAGGTATTATACATCTTATTAAAGGGGTTATTACAGGGCTATAAATATTATTAGGTGCTTATGCATGAGTGTGTAGGGCAGCAAGGCAGGAGAGAGCAGCAAGGTAGGCTATTACAATTTTTTTTCATTTAATTTTTTTTTTACCATTGGCGTATCCTGTCGAAAATGGGAAGAAATGGTGCAAAACCCGTTGAAAGTAGTTTGTATGTAAAGCTACCATAATGCTGCCACAAGTAAGGCATTCTAGCTCAAATAATCATGATAATAATAATTCTTATTCTTCTTATTATTATTATAGTATGGAGGAGTAGAAATATGGCTAGAGTCTATTTGGAAGGTTAGCCCTAACACTGTGGTATTGCATATTTGATAGGGGTTCTAACCTGAACTTGCTGTATTAAAAGCCAATCACAGTTCTAAAACTACCCCCTCTATTTAAATGATAAAAAAGAAAATGTATTTTATTTTTATATTTAATATATATATATATATATATATATATATATATATATATATATATATATATATATATATATATATATATATATTATATATATATAATATATATATTATATATATATAATATATATATTTTATATATATATATTATATATATATATAATATATATATTTTATATATATATATATATATATATAGTTTTATTGACATACACTTTATCATCCTTCAAGCTTAATTTAAAATGTAAAGTGTATTCAAAAACATATCTCAGGTACATTTCCAATTTGGAGTTTAGACCCAGCCTGATATTATATGAATTTTGGTATTTCCCATGAGAGGGAGATATAGAGACAGAGACATGGAACCAAGTAACATGTGCTCTGAAACTTTGGAAAACTTTTTTTTTTCAAAGCGGATGCATGGGTTTATAAAAATTATACCATGAGTGTTAGTGCCGGTTCACACTTATGCGATGCGGGAAGGCTGCGAATTCGCAGCCTGTTCCCGCATCGCACACGCACCCCCGGCAGTTCAGTGCCGGTTCACACTTATGCGATGCGGGAAGGCTGCGAATTCGCAGCCTGTTCCCGCATCGCACACGCACCCCCGGCAGTTCACACTGCCATATGCGATACGCTGGGGGTGTCAATGTAATGTTAACGACACCCCCAGTTTGATCGCTTATCGCAGTGCGATCGTGCAGTTTGCACAGGAGCGGATCGCACAAGTGTGAACCGCTGTGCGATCCGATCCTGATGCGGCTGCCAAAAAGGGTCCTGTGCGTGTTTGGTGTGGCTGCGGTGCGAATTTAGCCATACAAACTGTATGGCTAAACTCGCACCGCACAGCCGATCGCATGTAATGTCGGAGCAGTGCGCTCCGACATTACATGCGAACCCCGCACACGCACAAGTGTGAACCGGGGCTCACACTGCCATATGTGATACGCTGGGGGTGTCAATGTAATGTTAACGACACCCCCAGTTTGATCGCATATCGCAGTGCGATCGTGCAGTTCGCACAGGAGCGGATCGCACAAGTGTGAACCGCTGTGCGATCCGATTCTGATGCGGCTGCCAAAAAGGGTCCTGTGCGTGTTTGGTGCGGCTGCGGTGCGAATTTAGCCATACAAACTGTATGGCTAAACTCGCACTGCACAGCCGATCGCATGTAATGTCGGAGCAGTGCGCTCCGACATTACATGCGAACCCCGCACACACACAAGTGTGAACCGGGGCTGAGGGTAAAAATGATTAGTACTATATATGTATATATAAAAAAAAAAAAAAGGCTTTCTTGCTCCTATTTCTTT
Organism: Pelophylax lessonae; assembly: GCF_965119305.1. Taxonomy (NCBI): domain Eukaryota; kingdom Metazoa; phylum Chordata; class Amphibia; order Anura; family Ranidae; genus Pelophylax; species Pelophylax lessonae. The sequence continues at coordinate 459,190,516 of NC_138768.1, forward strand.
CCACTCTGCCCCCCTTATTTTGCTTTTATTTTGAAGTTTTAGTTACCCTCATTTCCTTTCTCCCCTTGACTGACCTTTACACCTTTCTTTCCCTTCTACTCTCACTTACAGGTGAATTGCTTGCAGGAACTTGCGCTGATGTTTGCGTACTTTAGCATGGTCAATTTTTCTCACAAGCTTTGTGTGTTTGTAAATGAGCCACGTTTCCCTGAGCACATTGGCAGCTGCATTTTTCACCTGGAAAAAGAAAAGAATAAGAAAAAAACAAATCACATCATCAGCAATAATAGGAAAAATTGCAGTGAATGAAGACAGAAACAGGAAGACGTGGAAATGAAGACTTGATATAGTGACAAGGAATTCTGCATAGAGGATTTTAAGGAAGGGTGGATGGGGAGATGGTAAAATAAAGTATTAGAAAGACATCATACCCAAAAGAACACCCATCTTCCTTAATTTTCTCCAATACCTTTACATAGTGGACCAGAAGTAGAACCTTTCATCCATGTATTCATAAAAAACAGACTAAATTGTACAGAAAAAAGGTCTAGACCTGGGTATAACAATACCCACAGAACCCTCTGCAGTTGCTACAGGATTTGGGGGTGCGGGCAGGCTGGTAAAAATCTGTGGTTACTGCATAACATTAGACTGTGATAATGGAAATATTTGACAAAGATAATGTTTGTACAAATTACTGGGATGAGAGGCTAGTATAGAGTCAAATTTCCTTGAAAACCTAGTTGACTAGTTGGAATCTGTTGGACCTTGAGTGGTGACATCATTCTTGACATAATGAGGTGATTTCACCTCTTAGCTTTTATCATCAGGACAAAAAGAGAGGGGGATTTCTCCCAGTGGGGACTCAAGCAGCAAAAGAAACTGAGAGAGGACCTAACTATTCCTTATGGGCCATACACACTATAAGATTTTCTGAAGACTTTTTCCTTTAGACTTACCAAAACCATATAATATGAGGTCATACCTAAACACTTTCCATTTGTATGCAATCAGGCAGGCCCTTGCACTACATAGAAAAGGTAAATCTGAAGGAAATCTAACCACAAATGTTGGATAGTATGTATCCAGCTTTAGGCTCCATGCGCGTGGAGAGTTTAGATGAGTTTAGGAGAGTTTTGCTTTTTTTCTACCAGTAAGTTCCAATTAGAAATGCAAACCAGAAGGGTTTTTTTCCTGCCTCTAAACGCTGAGCTAAAAACATGCCTGTAATCGTCCTAATGTGCATGGACACATAGGATAACATTGATCTGCTTCTACGGGCAAAACGCAAAACTCCTGTAGTAGCAGCGATTTTTTAAGCCAGTGTGCATGGATAAGAGCCATACTCTAATCTAAAACTACTGAAGGATTTGACTAAATATACTATTTTGTTTTGCCTCATAATCTGTCTTTTGTTACCGTTTTGCACTGCTTTTCTCTTAAGCAAGAGTGATAAAATGTTACTGTGTTAAATTAAATATTTCAAAATGCATAGTTATAGTTTGAGCACCAAGTCTCTGTCTCTGTAAGGAGACAGATTGAAGAACTTTTTTTTCCATATATTTATGAAATAAATAAAATGCATAAAAAAAGAAAGGCAGATGAATATAGTGATGGCATTGCCCAGTATAATAATACTAATACGTTACATGTTTAACAAATACAGACCCAATGAAAAGGGCCCACTTGTTAACCACTTAACCGCTTGCCGACTGCTCACAGTATATTTACTGCAGCAGTCAGCCCCTCACAGGCAGAGCGACGTAGGTCTACGTCGCTAGCCTGTGAGGCTCTGGGGAGCGAGCGCGCGCCCGCGGAGGCACGCTCCCGCTCCCGCGCAATCACGGACCCCCCCCCCCGCGCGTGACCGGCGGACCCGATGTCCGCCGGTCACTCGGCGATCTTCGGGGGAGAGGGAGAAAGTCAGGCGGCTTGTGTAAACAAGCCACCTGTCATTATCCCCTGTGTAGAAACACTGATCACATGGTTCTACAATGTAGGACCGTTGATCAGTGTTCCTACAGCTCAAGCCACAGCCAATCACAGTAAGAATCATGCCCCTAGGGACACACACAGCCCCTCCCTCTCAGATAAAGTTAACCCCTTCACTACCAGTGTATTTTTACAGTAACAGTGCATATGTATAGCACTGATTACTGTAGAAATGTCACTGGTAACCCCAAAAGTGTCAAAAATGTCAGTCAAGGGTCCGATCTGTCCGCCGCAATGTCGCAGTACCGCAAAAAAAATCACAGATCGCCGCCATTACGCGTTAAAAAAAAACAACAAAAATTACAAAAATCTTTCCCTTTGTTAGTAAACGCGATAACTTTTGCGCAAACCAATAAAAATACGCTTTTTGCGATTTTTTTACCAAACATATGTAGCATAAAACAAATTGGCCGAAAATGTTAAAAAATTTTGATTTTTACATTTTTTTGGGGGAATTTCATTTAAAAAAATGTGAAAAATATTGTTATTTTTGCAAAATTTACGCTCTTTTTTTGTTTACAGCGCATGATCAAAAAATCGCACAGGTAATCAAATACCACCAAAAGAAAGCTCTGTTTGTGGGAAAAAAAGGACGTCAAATTCGTTTAGGTACATCGTCGCACGACCACGCAATTGTCCTTTAAATTCACGCAGTGCCGAATCGCAAAATACCCCCTGGTCTTTTAGCAGCCAAATCCTCCAGGGCTTAAGTGGTTAAGCCCCAGGCCTATTTCGGACACTTTTTGTTTACAAGTTAAAATCAGTATTTTTTCCTAGAAAACTACTTAGAACCCCCAAACATTATATATTTTTTTTAGCAAAGACTCTGGAGAATAAAATGTCGGTCATTGCAATATTTTTTGTCACGCGGTATTTGCGCAGTGGTCTTTAAAACGCCATTATTTGGAACAATTACGAAAAATCACATTTCACTGCATTTAAAAAATACTAAACAGTAAAGTTAGCCCATTTTTTTTGTATATTGTGAAAGATGATGTCACGCCGAGTAAATAGATATCCAACATGTTACGGTTTAAAATTGCGCACACCCGTGGAATGGCAACAAACTACGGTCAATAGAAATCTCAATAAGCGACGCTTTAAAAATTTTTAACGGTTACCAGTTTAGAGTTAGAGTGTAGCTCTTTTTTTTTAATTATTGCTCACACTCCGGCGATCGCGGCGATACCTCACATGTGTGGTTTGAACAGTGATTTCATTCTCGGCTCGACTTCCGTATATGGTTTCTTTCGTGCGCAAGCTAACGGTGACGGGGTCGGCTAAATTTTAATTTTTTTTCCTATTTATTTTATTTTTTTTAACTTTTTTATAAAAAAAAATCTGATCACTTTTATTGCTGTCACAAGCGATGTAAACATCCCTTGTGACACCAATATGCAGTGACAGGTACTCTTTATGGAGGGATAAGGGTCTAAAAGACCCTCGACCCCTCCACTACACTTTCATGTATGCAAAACGCCGAAAACTGCATTTTTGCATACAGTCGTTTTTTAAATCTGTCGCCTTTTGCAGCAGAGTAACCCGGAAATGACGTCATGGACGCCACCTCAGGGTTACGTCATAGGAGACATGATCAAAGCCACTTCTGGCTTAGATCGGGACTCCATCCAGCCGGCGGAAGCGCCGTCTGGGTGCTTGGGTCTCCCGGTGGGACGGGAGGCCCGGGCAAAGTCACGCAGACTTGTATAAAGTACTCGAAATTTCTACTTGAGTAAAAGTACAAGTGCTCGATCAAAAAATTACTTGAGTAGAAGTGGAAGTGCTCGCAGAAAAAGTTACTTAAGTAGAAGTACTAAAGTATTCAACATTTTTTTTACTTAAGTATTGCAAGTAGTTTTTTCAAAAAATTTGCTACTTAAGTACTAAAAGTAAAAAGTACCAGTAGTTTTGAAAAAAAATTTCTACTCAAGTACTGAAAGTAGAAGTAGAAGTACTGTGTTATGTAGTTATTAAAGAAAGAAGTCAAAAGTATGAACATCATATTGTTTTTATTATTTCAAATGATTTATTCAAATGATTAACCTGTGTTTGTTAGTAGTTTCTTGATGCACTTTAAGCGCTGTAGCACCATTTATTTGTTTGTTTCATATTTTCTTTTTATTGGAAAGATTTGGTATAGCAGCTTTTATTATACATAGCCTTTATTTTCGTATGTGCTGATTTACAAATGACATTATACACATTTTTTTGAGCTTTATGCAACCTGCCATCTACTGTTCTGGCAGTGGTAATTTTTTTAAAAGTAACGAGTAACTATGCAGCACAAAAAAAAAATACTTGAGTAGAAGTATCGAAATCATCGAAAAAATGTAGTGAAGTAAAAGTAGAAGTAGGAGAAAAAAATTCTACTCTAGGAAAGTACAGATACCGCATTTCGGTACTTAAGTACAGTACTTAAGTAGTTCTACTTCGTTACTATACATCTCTGAAGTCAGGGAAGGCGGCGGGAGGGGGGGATGTCCCCTCCCACTCACCCGGGTAACGATCGAGCGGCTCCTGAGCCGCATCGGTCATTACTGATGGAAAGCCGACCGCCAGCTCTAAACCACAGTACCGGGATGGTGCCTCTAGCTAGTTTGCCGACGTAGCCCTACGTCACTTTGCGGTAAGTGGTTAAAAGCCTAGATTTGGGTAATCAAGGGAGAAGAACAAGCTAAAATCTATCAGTAATTAACCACTTAAGGACCAAGCCTATTTCTGACACATGTTGTTTACTAGTTAAAATAAGTACTTTTTGCTAGAAAATGACTTAGAACCCCCAAAGGTTATATATATATATACATATATATATATATATATATTTTAGCAAAGACTCTGGAGAATAAAATGGTGGTCGTTGCAATATTTTATATCACATGGTATTTGCGGAGCTGCAGGACCAACAAGTTGCATGTTACACCCTAAATACAGGTGAAAAGGGGGAACTTATCCTTTAAAGAAACTGGCTAAAACAGATGTTATACTAGAACCACAAATCCAAGGTAAATAAACCAAATTAAAGCCCCAATTATGAAACATTTGGGATGCTGTGTTAAAGCTACATAAAATAGAATGCAATGATTTGCAAATGTCATAAACCCATATTTTATTTACAATAGAAAATAAAAAACATACTGTATCCAATATTTAAACAGAGAAAATATACAATTTTAAGAAAAAAAATAAGGTAATTTTGAAATGGATGCAGCAACACAGCATGTACCCCTACTCATTCAAATGGGGGGGGGGGGTGATCTGGGGGCCTTCTTGTTTTTCTTAGCTTCCAAATTTTGGTAAGTCCCCCCCCCCTCCCCCCGCACCTCCACAACCATCGGGCCAGGTTTATGGGGAAAAGGCCCTTGTCCTCATCAATATGGGAACAAGGTGCCCTGAGAGGGTTTCCACCTACCCCAAAGCACCCCCCCCCCCATGTAGGGGTCATGTGGCCCGGTATGGTTCTATTTTCTATTGTGAATAAAATATGGATTTATGGGATTTGCAAATCATTGTATTGTATTCATATGTAAGTTTTACACAGTGTGCCAACTTTTTTGAAATTGGGTTGTAATGATTGTTAAAAAACATAGCACATGCCAACATATAATGCCATTGCTACAACACCCAAAAAAAAACAAAAACCTTAAAACCTTTATTATGTAAATATATAGAAAGAAAATGGTTATAGACAATAAAGACTTTTAAAGGGCATGGTGTCCTCATTCTACAACTCAACGCTACAGGTGAAGAAATTATACTCAGCGGTTCCTTATGTGCTCCCTAGGTTCATATCTCACAGGTTTGCTTAATGGCATAACCAAGTGGTTAAGCTTATAATAATAGGACATGCTTTGACAAGTTCTGTGCAAATTGGAGGAAGTTCTGTACAAAACAGGATACAACTTATAGTGGCACAGATTGCAGCTTACCAGTTCTTAGATGTGGTGGCTGCATTTCCTTTTATTTTTACCTGGTGATCTGACCAGTAAGGGCTCATTTACATTTGCAGTTGGGGGACAATAAAAACACAGAGCTGAGCCAACCGGCCACAAAGCAAAGCTTTGTGGACACGGCAGGAATTGGACCTCCTGTCGCTGCAACCATCCCACAACAATGTGTAATGCTTTTAGAGGGTTAAAAGTGGAAGGAAGAGCCATATCGCCTTCCTGTCCTGGTGACCAATATAATTGGAAAAGGGAGTCAATTTTCCGCAGTAGAAACACATATAGCATTAAAAAAAGTCAGTTGAAGTCCGTGATGACGAAACGCGTTAGAGCGTTAGTGCGTGGTCGCCATAGCAAAGTGAGATGCCGCGCTGTCAGTTCCGGCTTGCTAGGTACAGAGCGGTCAGCTCAAGAGGACAGCGGCGGTTGGGCTTTACATTCTTCCTATGCATTTGCAACGATTAAACATCTTCGTAGTTTGTGAGTAGCACTCTGATGGGAACGGGGGACGTGTTTTTATAGTGTTTTACAATAAAAGTGTACGGAATTACACTATGTGTCCCCGTTTTTGCTTCCACTTTTATGAGTTGTTTGGCGTGAGCTGATTACCGTTGGAGATACGGGGTCCCTTTGAGAGCCAAGCTGTGGGTGCATACTTGTCCATTGATGGAGATCATTTCTGATAAATGCAAGCTTTTACTGATCATCTCTTTGGTGAGTGTCCATTTTGATGGGGTGACACAGCTTGATGGTGGAGGCGCACTGGTCATACAGATAGCTGCACATTTGTTTCACCAATGTTTGTCATCTGCACCTAAATCTGGACTTTATCATTGGGTGTAGTGGTTTATCTACTTCCAGTGATTGCATGCTTTACTCTGTGGACATTTTATATAAGTCACTGACAATTATATGATTATATGATTATATGATTATTTGATATGTGTTAGCGCTGCTAGTGTTACAGATTGATACACTTCTCTGCTTGATCTGTCACACCCTTTTTTATTTAAAAAAAAAAAGGCATTCTACTTAGTAAAGCCATTTTTAAATGGACTCCTTGCAGTGTATATTACTTCTGCAGAAACATACAGCTATTCTCTAGATCAGGGTTGCTCAACTAGGGTTCCTCCCAGAGGTTGCCAAGGGTTCCTTGAGCAATGAGCAATTTTCTCTTCTTAGATAAATTCCCTCTGACACCATTGATCTTTTTAGCTATCTTTAAAGGGGGTAATTCTTCCAAGTAATCACAAGTGTAAGGAACAATTTTTCCACTGACCATCACACTAATGTATCTTGAGTTGTAGATATGGTGATTTTTAGCAGGGATTCCTTGACACCAGAAAGTTATTTCAAGGGTTCCTATGTTTTGAAAAGGTTGAGAAAGGCTGCTCTAGACTAAATCCTCTGAATTACACTATAACTTTCCAGAGGTTTTCCAAAACATACAAAAGCTTTGGTGTACTAGAAATGTAATTATCCTATTGCATACTGAACACAATTAATTCTGCAATTCAAATGCTGTACAGGTACTTCTTGATTTATGGCTGTTTGGTTTGTGCAGTGCCCATTGCTAGTTCTCAACCCACTCACAATGAAGACTTGTATACAACATATTGAAATGATCTGCTTATTTGGCTAGAGAGCAGGGTTAATATGGCTTTCTTTGTGTAGTTTAACTTCTATAGTCGGAAAGATACTGGAGAGTTTAATAAAAGACCACATAGATGAGTTCTTGTTGGGAAAAAATATTTTACGCAACAGACGGCAAGGATTCATGAAAGACAGAAGTTGTCAAACAAACCTGATTTGTTTTTATGAGGAGGTGTGAACAGGGCCAGTATTTGGGGCGTCATGGGCAACAGGGGCACCGTGCGGCCATCACAGCTCGCAGCCAGGGCCGGTACAAGGGGTGGGCGGAAGGCACTACAATGGGCTGCCTGCAATGATGTGCCGAGTGCTTTCCTGCACCCGGCACAAGCCTGGGACCCAGCCTTTACTTCCCTGACAGGCACTTCTGAGTCCCAGCGAGGAGTGACGTCACCGAGAGGCCGGCTGGGAGAGTACTATAGAAAGCAGCCCGGCAGCAAGTGAGTGCGACTTAGAGGAGGAAGCAACCGGGCAGTGAATCTAAAAAGTAAGCAGGGGGGCATCTACTGATTATTCAGCTAATTGAGGGGGGGGGGGGAGGGGGGTTTTGAGGGGTGAGGTAATTAATTACCAATGGTATTTAAAATATGCAGCATGAAGGGGATTAATTCATTAGCGACCATTGTCAGTTAATAAATCCCTTTATGCTGCAGGATGTAGGTGTTTATCAACACTGACACTAATGCAGCACAAAAGGGGTTATTTAACTGACAATGGTCACTAATGCATTAATCCCCTTCATGTTGCATATTTCAAATACTATTGGTATTTAACCTCTTCATGCTCACACTATAGCCAAAAGACGGCTACAGCGAGGGCCTATATTGCCGAGAGGGTGTCCATTTACGTCTCCCCTGTACCATGCCCACAGCCCTGCATGTACCATGCCCACAGCCCTGCATCTCCTACACCATGCCTGCAGCCCCTGCATCTCCTCTACCATGCCTGCAGCCCCTACATCTCCTGCCCCATGCCCACAGCCTCTGCATCTTCTGTACTATGCCCGCAGCACCATCTCTCCTGTGCCATGCCCACAGCCCTGTATGTACCATGCTCATAGTCCAGCATCATTCCCGCAGCCCCTGCATCTCCTACACAATTCCTGCAGCCCCTGCATTTTTCTGCACCATGCCTGCGGGCCCTGCATCTCCTGCATCATGTCAGCGGCCCATGCATTTCCTGCACCATGCCTGCAGCTCCTGCATCTCCTGCACCATGCCCGCAACCCCTGCATCTCCTGTACCATGTCCGCAGCCCCTGCATCTCTTGTACCACGCCCGCAGCCCCTGCATCTCTCTCTTATTTGTTACAAATATTATTTTCCTCTCTGTGTATGTTTAGGTGACCAGGGGGCGATGGGTGAGGATGGGGGGGGGGGGAGGGCACCAACAGATTAGCTCGCACAGGGCCCCTGAACACCTAAGGCCTGCCCTGGTTGTGAAAAACCTTGGACAGAGGGGTGGCTGTGGATGTAGTATACTTGGATTTTGCAAAAGCGTTTGACACAGTTCCCCACACACGGCTAATGTGTAAGGTAAAGTCTACAGACTTGGAAAGACCAGTTTGTAATTGGATAGAAAATTGGCTAAAAGATAGAATTCAGAGAGTAGTGGTTAATGATTCTTACTCTGAATGGTCTAAGGTTATCAGTGGTGTACCCCAAGGTTCAGTGTTGGGACCCTTACTTTTTTTTAATATCTTTATAAATGATATAGGGTCTGGGATTAAAAGTACCATTTCAGTCTTTGCAGATGACACCAAGCTTTGCAGTGAAATAACTTCTTTTACAGGATGTCTCCAATCTACAAGCTGACCTCAATGCACTGTTTCATTGGGCAACTACAGTATGTGACAAATGAGGTTTAATGTTGATAAATGTAAACTTATTCACTTTGGGGCTAAGAATATGCATGCAGGTGGAGTACAGCTGGGGGAATCCATAGCGGAGAAGGATCTGGGTGTTCTGGTAGATCCTAAGCTTAATAATAGCATGCAATGCCGAACTGCAGTTTCCAAAGCAAGCAAAGTCCTTTCTTGTATTAACAGAGGCATAGACTTCAGAGAGAGAGAGAGAGAGAGAGAGAGAGATATAATTTTGCCTCTGAACAAATCATTAGTAAGACCTCATCTGGAATATGCAGCTCGGTTTTGGGCACCAGTTTTTAAAAAGGATATCGGGGAACTGGAGAAAGTGCAGAGAAGGGCAACCAAACTGATAAGAGCCATGGAGGAGCTCAGCTATGAGGAAAGATTAGAGGAACTGAATTTTTTCTCTCTTGAGAAGAGGAGATTAAGGGGGGATATGATCAACATGTATAAATACATAAGGGGTCCATAGAGTCAACTAGGTTTTGAGTTATTCACTTTAAGATCAACACAGAGGACAAGGGGGGCACTCTTTACGTCTAGAGGAATACAGATTTCATCTTCAAATACGGAAAGGTTTCTTCACCGTAAGAGCTGTGAAAATGTGGAATAGACTCCCTCCAGAGGTGGTTCTAGCTAGCTCACTAGATTGCTTTAAAAAAGGCCTGGATTCTTTCCTGGGTGTACATAATATAAATGGGTACTAATATTTATACGGTAGGTAAAGTTGATCCAGGAAATATCCGATTGCCTATCGGGGGATCAGGAAGGAATTTTTTTTTTCCTGTTGTAGCAAATTGGATCATGCTTTTCTGGGTTTTTCGCCTTCCTCTGGATCAACTGCGGGTATATGATTGTGTATATGGGATTGTATGGTTGGGTTTTCTTTACTGTTTTTGTTTTTTTGTTTTTTATTGGCTGAGCCAGATGGACTTGTGTCTTTTTTCAACCTGACTAACTATGTAACTATGTATAGTATATGTTATGTGGAATGTACAGTGTAAGCTGTACTTGGTCTGTTCAGAACGAGACTATGGTAGCACAATACTGCACAACATAGTGTTGCAGTTCAGTATATAACAAACTCCCTTCCAGGATAGCACCCTGCCATGGCCATCATATATACAGTACAATGGTAAAGTGGTTGTAAATTTAAACATTTTTTTCTAAAATAACAAGCATGGTATATATACTTGTCCCCAACATCCTCTTCTGGTATTCCTGCCAGCGCTCCCTGCTCCTCCTCTTCTCGGTGCACCACCATAGGTAGCTGCTACCCATGGGGGCGCACCTGCTGGCTCACTCCTGAGCCAGACTGTGTGCATCTATAGAGAAACACAGCGTGACTTTACCCCATTCCCCCCACTCTCTCATCACAGGATAAGGCCCATACACACGGGCCGAATATCGGCTGGTTAAACAGAAACTGTACCGTGTGTACACCAGCCTGTCCTGTCCAAATCAGTTCGTTTTGATACTGCACCGTGGTGAAGAAAGAGATACAGCTTGATGCATTTATGAACTTTATAAGAACTTTATTTTCATGGATGCAGTCACTATGAGCATGGTTGTCATTTACACCATCTAGCACTTCCAGCATTTTGGACTGGACTTATGGGTATATATTTATTTATAAGTTTATGCAAGCGCTGCTAGTGTAATTGCTGTTCATTTGTTTTATGAGCATTATTGCACCTTTTATATTTAATAAATCAAGTGCAGTATGCAGTACATTTTTTCCTCTCATAATGACCAGTTGAACACACCTCTGTAGGGTATAAATAGGTCACAATAAAAGACATGGAACATGTCTATAGCAGTTTGTATTATTTACATTGTAAAAAACATTTACAAAATTTTATGCAATTTTGGTTATGTGGGGATTTACAGGATTGCAACTTGGATGTATATGAACGCCTATTAAAGAAAATATCTGTTATTTTTTTCATAATCAAGTAGTGTCCCGTAACCAAATGTAGTGTTTGCAGCTGGGCTGTAGCAGACTGAGCTTTGTTTGTGTTATCTGTAATACTTGGGTTTTTCCTAAACCCAGGACATTGATTGCTTTTGACTGTTGCTGTTGTGTGATTTCCAGTAGTTAAAGGGAACAGTTATTAGTTATTCACTTATGAATATTGATTCTGCCTTGGCCATTCAATAAGTGGTTTATTTTAGTGATCAGGGCTGAGGAAGAGGATATGTATTTGGACTGGAGTGACCTTCTAGAAGGGTTCTTGCTTTTCAGACCCTTGCCTGGAAAGAATGTAGCTGGGAGACATCTCTTGCAACCCAAGCCTTTGCCCAGATGAAGAAAGCCAGAAGAAGTGCTTTGTTCTCATGGGGGGCCTAAACCAGGGCCTACAGAATCCAAGCTGGCCTGTGGCAGAGGTGTAAGAAACTAAAGCCCCGTACACACGCGTCGAAAATTGGCAGGGAATTTTCGGCCAACGTCCGATTTTCGGCTTGTTAGTATGATGCTTCCGACAACCAACTCCGACTTTTTGGCCGAAAAAAATCTGGTGTGCAGACTATAACATTTTTGTTGGCCGTCAACACAACGGCCGATTTTCGTGCAGTCAGTACAGATTTCGACAGGGAAAAATCTGATGAGCAAGTCTGGGCATGCTCAGTGAAGAAAAGACACAAAGAAAACAAACCAACACATGACATCACTTCTGAAGTAGAATTTTGTTGGCCGAGAAAATTCGTGTGCAGTCTAGGCATATTCCAACCAACAAACACAACTTGGACAAAAGTCGGACGATCGGTTGGCCGATAATCGTTGCGTGTGTACGAGGCTTATAAGGTGGCTGCCTGTCTCATGCTACAGAGTCTTAATTGGCCTATGGGAGAGGCTTAATAAACTGAAAGATAGATGATCATTTAGTCCCATAGAATTCTTGGACAAGTCTGCTTTGCTGAGGGATTTTCAACGCTGCCGTTTTTTGTATGTATCCTGTAGCCCTAATTCTCGTTTACAAAGATAATCAAGCAAACATTGTAAAAAGAAGGTTGAAGCTGTCTATTGACAGGGTGGGTCACCAGTAAGAAGGCTGGAGAGCTCACACAATTCTAGAAGCTCCTTTGCATGTATCCTGCAGGTGGTGTTTACCAAGCAGATTAGCTTCCTTCTAGAAATTCAAAATCTGTTTCTGATGTGAAATACATAGATTTTATTACTTATACTTGTATGACTCCTCCCATTTTAGCTGAGATAGATGCTTCTGGATTGTTTAGTCAGATAAAAGGCTGTCAACAAGTATGCAGCCAGCACTAGGCTTTCTTATAAGATAGCCCAGCATGCACTGCTACTGCTACTTTCTTAAAATAATGATTTTATAAATATAGGTACATTAAAGAGGTTGTAAACTCAAACCTTTTTTTTTTTTTTTAACCTGAAAGAAAAACACATAATGAGCTAGTATGCATCGCATACTAGCTCATTATGAAATACTTACCTTAGAACGAGCCCCCGCCGTGCCGCCCGCTTACCTCTATGACGGGCGACATGTTCAGTCGCCCATCTTTCGGGATCGCGGCATCCGGCCATCTGATTGGCCGGAGCCGTGGCGACGTCACTCCCGCGCACGCGCGAGCTGATGGTCACGGCACGGTGCTCTGAAGGAACGGCACCAGCGGCCATCCCTTCAGAGTGCATGCGCCTGTGATGTCACTGGCTGCCTGTAAGGTAAATATCTCCTAAACGGTGCATGTTTAGGAGATATTTACAGTACCTATAGGTAAGCCTTATCATAGGCTTACCTATAGGTAAAAGTTGCAGAGGAGGATTTACTTCCTCTTTAACCACTTAAGCCCCGGAAGATTTTACACCCTTCCTGAACAGGGCCTGGTCCCACAAACAGAGCTTTCTTTTGGTGGTATTTGATCACCTGTGCGATTTTTTGATCATGCGCTATTAACAAAAAAAGAGCGTCAATTTTGCAAAAATAACAATATTTTTCACATTTTTTTATATGAAATTCCCCAAAAAAAATGTAAAAATCTAAATTTTTTAACATTTTAGGCCAATTTTTTTTTACCATATGTTTGGTAAAAAAAATCGCAAAAAGCGAATTTTGATTGGTTTGCGCAAAAGTTATTGCGTTTACTAACAAAGGGAAAGATCTTTGTCATTTTTGTTGTTTTTTTTTGAACGCATAATGGCGGCGATCTGCGATTTTTTTTTTGCGGGACTGCGACATTGGGACGGACAGATCGGACCCTTGACTGACATTTTTTACACTTTTTGGGTTATCAGTGACATTACTACAGTAATCAGTGCTATAGATATGCACTGTTACTGTAAAAATGACACTGGCAGTGAAGGGGTTAACTGTATTGGAGAGGGAGGGATTAAGTGTGTCCTAGGGGCGTGTTTCTAACTGTGATTGGGTGTGGCTTGATGTGTAAGAACAGTGATCAACGGTCTTACATAGTAGAACCGTTTGATCACCATTCTTACACAGGGAGAACTGACAGGCGGCTTTGTTTACACTAGCCGCCTGCCTTTCTCCCGCTGTCACGGACGATCGCGAGTGCCCGGCGGACATTGGGACCACCGGGCACACGGGCGGGGGGTCCGTGACTGAGCGGGAGCGGGAGCGCGCATCCGGCGGCACGCGCTCGCTCCCAAAACCCATACAGGCTAGCGACGTAGCCCTACGTTACTCTGCCTGTTAGGGGCTGACTGCCGATGTAAATAGTCGTGCGGCAGTCGGCAAGTGGTTAATAGAAAACATCAGTTTATACAATTGAAAACTTAAAAAAAAAAAAATAATAATAAAATTGACCAAAACTCACCCCTTCAAGAAAATTAGTAGTTTCTAATAGTAGAGCACTTTATTTCCCTAAATATAACCTAATAACAACATTTTTGCAATTTCGGAAGCTGAAAAAGTATCTGGACAAATTTGATGATTGCCAGACAAACAGAATAACTTGCCGTCAGTGTTTGACCATCTTTAAAGAAAACATGTTGTCACAGCAACACAAACATTGCCACTGTTTAACTATGCATGGAAATGCAGGTAAAGATCTCAATCTAAATATCCATATCTGCAGACTTGTTTAAGGTTAGTGATTCAGAGAATATTTATTATAGCAGCCAAATAACTGGCATTCTTAGAAGGGTGTCAACCATGGCAGCTCCCACATTCTGTCATGACAGGTCCGAGTGATTGTGACCCTTTCACCAACTTAAAATTTCAGGTAAAAGCACGAAACTCAAGTATTTAAAATGCTTACTTAGTGTTTTCCATACTTATTTGTATTTATTTGAAAGTTTGACTACTGCTGAATTGTCAATTCCTATTAATGGTCTCCTTGCATGTCATAGTCCTCCCGTCTTCTTGAAGTACCCAATTACTGTTTGTACTTGCCCTGCTTCTTGACCTCTCCCTTCATCTCCCTATATAAACTATTATGTAGCTGCTACAGGAGGAGCAAAGGAGAATCCTTGTAGGGTGTCACTTGAGTGAAAACTCTGAATATGCTGGGAGAGGGATGTTGGGCGCTTGTGCCAGAAGAGTGGACACCAATATAAACAGCCAGATGGTCAGAGGCTGTAACGGACCAGACTTCACTGATGATGCTATAGTTCAGGGCAGCTCTGGCAGGCAAAAGAACGGAAAAATCCCGCTGGCAACAAAAGAAGAAAAGCAGGCGCTGCTGAGTGTAGCAACAAATTTATTACTGACAATAAAAATAGTTACTCATATCATAGTATTCTTATGTCCATATTCCATTGTGTATATGCTTCCTGGGTTTGATCTTCCGTGTCCCGACCGGCTCGCAGCCGGGAGATGACGTTTCAGGAAGCTTCACAGAGGAGCTGGTTAAAGCGGAAGCCGCGGTGGACCGCAAGCTAACCGGAAATGACGTAACGCGTTTCGGAGCATGCGTACTAGGCTCCTTCCTCAGACGTAAAAAAAATACTATGATGTGAGTTACTATTTTTATTGTCAGTAATAAATTTGTTGCTACACTCAACGGCACCTGCTTTTCTTCTTCTGAGTATGCTGGGGCTGCTGACATCACATCCAAGATAATGGTAACCAACAGCAGTCTCAGGGCTTTTGGATGTCTATCCAAGGGGGGGTTTACAGGTAACCATCATGCATCAAATTTGTTAAATATACATATAATCTGATGAAAGATTTATTTTAAAAAGAATGATCTGAGGACAGGGACCCTTTAAGCTCACTAGGAGTCAGAAAGAACCATGCAATATTTGTGCTGCTCCCCAACTGACAGTTATGAATTCTGAGGAGTAGGAAGTGGGCTACACATGACTACTATTTTTCTTCATTATCCTATACATGTATGAGGAGGTATAGGGACCCTTAAATACTAGGGGTCTATATATGTTTTTATCCAAGATTCACACAGCTTTCACCCTAGATTTACACACCTTTCAAATCAGATTCAGTCAACATTGTGTGAAAATGTTTATCAATAGACCCCTAAGTGTTTTGTCCCCAAAAGGTTTTTTTTTTTCCCCAAAGGCACAATATAGCTACTTTATGTTACCAGCTTAGCTGCAGATAGTGCTTTTCAACTGTTTCATCTGTACATTACCCACCACAAGCCACCCCATTCCCAGCTGCCCAGCTGCTAAGTACCCGCTTTGAAAGTTGTGTGTCCATCATAAAGTTGTGTACGTGTTTCTCAGCTTTGGTGAGTTCCAACTTTCTTGCAACAACGGCAACAACCAGAGCTGTGCAGCCTGCACCCTGTGGAAGGAAAGGAAATACTCACTGCAAACATGGAACAAGAAGAAAAAAAATAAAACATAAATTGAGATAGAAATTAGACAAGGATTATGTGGTAGGATCTAGGGTACTACAAGGATGAATGAAAGGAAGGGACGACAGAGAGAAGCAGAAAGACAATGGGGAATGAATGATGTGAATGCAGCTCAATTGTCTTACCATAATTCCAGTTAGTAGACAGACTCCCTTTCCACAATATGTGTTAGGCACCATGTCTCCATAGCCAATTGACAGGAACGTTATAGAAATCAGCCACATGGCACCCAGGAAGTTACTGGTCACCTCCTGTTTGTCATGGTACCTGCCGGGGAGAGTAAAGAGAGGAATAGCAGAGTAAGTTAGTCTAGTAGGGGAGGTTTTTTTTTTTTTTTTTTTTTCTAAATTCTAAAAAGCCTGTCATGCAGCATTTTCAAGTGAATGTAGTATAGGCTGGATTCCTCCAACCTCATTTGATGTCAAAGATAACGTGCCCATACTCTGACACCTCAAGGGTTTAAAGCTCAGTCCTGCAGTATTGCTTGTTCAAAGAAATGTCTTTCTCTAGGACCCAAGTGAACTAATATTTCATATATTAAGTTTTGCAGTTTAATTATTTTATTTCCCAGAAAGAGTTGAATATTAATCAAAACATTATTTTTTATTAAACTAAAGGATGCAGAAATCTAAAAAATCTTTGCTAGGAAATTAAATTAGGCTAAATTAAATGAAGGCAAATTACTACCAAGTGTGTCTTCTGAGTTTAGCCTGTTGATATTATTAATCTACAACCGGTGTCTCCAAAATTTCTGAAAAAATAGCCAGTTTACTATCCTTCAGACTTTGAGGGGGCCGGACTGTGGCCAGAATGAATAGAAAAATGCCCTGGTATCAATGGGAGTAAAGAATGCCCCATCATTGGTACCAGTGAAAGGAATATTACCCCATTGTTAGTATTAGAGGAAGAAACAGTGCCCCATCATTGGTGTTATTGGGAGGAATAGTGCTCCATTGTTGATATCAGAGCAAGGAATAGAGCCCCATCATTGGTGTCAGTAGGAAAAAGAGTGTCTCATTGTTGGGGTCAGTGGTAGGAATAGTGCCCTATTGTTGGCTCCAGCAGCAGGAATAATGCCCCATTGTTGGTGTCGAAGAAATAGGGCCTTGTATCAGTGGGAGGAATAGTGTCTAAAGAGCCTGATAAAGAAAAGCTAAAGGCCACAGTTTGGAGACCACTGATCTTGAGGGATGCTGAAGAAACATGAACATCTAGAGGAGTTGGTGGAAAATAATGAACATCTAGAGCAGGGGTCTTCAAACTTTCTAAACAAAGGGCCAATGTACGGTTCTTTAGACTTTAAGGGGGCGGGGGGGGGCAAACTGTGGCCAATGGAAGTAGAAAATGTCCTGGCATCAGTGGGGGGTAAACAATGCCCCATCTTTGCTGTCAGGGAGAGGAATTGTGCCCCACTGTGTCACTGGGTAGGAACAATAATGCCTCATCGTTGGTGTCACTGGGAGGAACTGTGCACAATTGATGGTGTAATTGGGAGGAATTGTGCCCCTTCATTGGTGTCAGTGGGGGGATTATGCCCCATTGTTGGTTTCAGAAGATGAAATATTACCCCCGGGCCACAGTTTGAAGACTACTGATCTACTAAATTTCTAAAAAATATCTGTACTGTTTAGGTGGTTATAAAACCAAAAGTACAGTGAATGACTATTAGAGAATTTTCTGGCTGCATCTACTACTTTAGATATTTTTCCTCTGCAGCTTCGGGTGTTACTTTTAGCCTCCACAAGAGACTGTAATCATACAGTATATTTTCCATAAATGTGTGGGGGCACTTTACATAGAATCTGTCAGATGAATTGTACAATGTAATAATATTTTTTCTCTTTTCATGCTGAATAATTGTATTCAATGCTCAAGCAAATGTAAAGCATTTTCTTTGGCACTCTAAAAAAACAGGAAGGCATAATATAGGCAGAATCGGGGTGTCCAAACTTGTGAGAATATAGTTATTAGTGGAAACAGCAGGTTCCAAGGCATTCTGGTTCCAGATAACAAGTCCAGAGGCCCAAAAGGGATTGATTGGGACACTTCTTAAGCAGAATGCAGTGCAGAGGTAGCGATCAAATAATAAACAATTCGTCTTCAGGTCACTGGACCCAGACACAGAGTGCCATAGGACTTTTCACGCCATTCCATCTGACAAGTTTTTTGTAGACACTTCAAATTTGTCCTACTACTCTGTCACAATTTTCTATTTTTTTAAGCATTAGTTTAGGTCTGCTTTACTTACACCTAAAGGAGAATCTACACAACTGGCTGCTCTCGGTAAAAGTGCCAGATATTTAATGAACACCTCCAAAAACTGCTGATCTTTCATCCCTGGAAGTTTAAGTGGTTTCTGCAGTATCTTGTCTGCTCTAAAATATCCTGCAAGTCTTGTGAAGTTGCCGAAAGATTTAACCCCATTATCAACATTATTATTAGAACACTTTGGTCCTAGTAGGGACAAGTTGTCTTAGAAAATGGACACTGTGGAGCACATCTTTCGGGCACAGAGGTGCTGCATGACCTAAATAAATAATTGTATTTTAGGACTGAGCCTTTAAAGAGTAACTCCATCTTTTTAATTGTGTAGCCAAGACAAAGCAGCAAAATAACGAATGTAAATAATAATCATTGCATATTTAGTTCCAGGGGTCCACTGTCCCAAGCTGAGAATATTCAGAGTTTGTTTTGCCTAGATAATGACTACTATTTACAGAGTTTATAATTTCACTGCCCTGATATACTGTATCAGTAGTTGGAAAGATGGAGTTATACTTTAAACATGACCATGCTCACTGCATGCTTTTAAAATGAGCTTTTCTTACTAAGTTCTCATATATGGGTCATGAGCGAAGTGGGCAAAGAAAATTGAATCAAAGCCCTCACATGCATGCCGCAGACATGTGGCATGTAAGGGTCATGCTTAAGCACATGGATGGTAGGCTATACTGCATGCTGAAACCATCCGGGAACTTCATGACTTGCAAAAGTTCCCTCATCCCATGGAACCAGGTGATATGGGTTCAAGTGCCATTTCCAGATGGAAACAAAAACATATAAAAAATGTCAACCTCTGATGTATAGATTTGAATTCCCATTATTCTTACATTTTTTAGTCCATTGGTTCTTTTCATACCAGCTGCAAAACTGGTAGAGTCTGCGTATCAAGGCAAAGAGATGCAGATTGATGGCAGGCCAATTTTATTACAATGTTATTTGGAAATAAAAAAAATGGAAAAAAAATGACACTGCTCGATAATCTTATTTAATAGTCTTTAAAGTGAAGCCTATTCGTTTTTTTGAAAATCTATGCATTTATAGTTCAGCACTACAAAATGTACTGTGTTTTTGAGCCTGATTAAGAGCTTGTGTTGAGAAGCAAGTCAAATTCAGAATGCTTTTATGCTGCAAAACAGTTTTCACAGCTTTAAACTGATTACATCTAATTACAACGTACTTCTGTGGTACATATGAGTAGTTAGTAGTTGCTTTGGGCTGCTTTTTAGTTGTTTTGAGAGGCTTTTGAGCTGTTTCCGAGCTGCTTCAAATCGCCTCTGAAATGCTTAAAGCTGTTTTCGCATGAAGAAGTAAAGCATTTCAGAAGCAGGCAAATGCCCATGTCCACAAACAGTTACTAAATGGATGTCTTGTATTTCCATTAAGATACTGATTAGAGATTTGTATTGTAGTACTATATTCTAAAAGCTTCAAAAAAGCCAACTAAAAATGCACTTGGTAAAATTTGGATTATTAAAAATCTCCACAACTTTCTAATCTGTTTTTTTTTTTTTTATTGCCTTTGTATGTCGTTTTGGTAAAACCATGTATTTTTTTTCATGTCCCATCCTGTTCTTAGACAAGAACATTAATCTTTCAATCAGTGGCGGCTGGTGCTCAAAATTTTTGGGGGGGGCGCAAAAAGAAAAATGTAATAGGTATTGCTTCGCGCCAAAAAACGCAGTAAAAAAATTGCGTGACTTTGAAGCTGTGCCCCCTTCAATGCAATGAACACTGTGCTGTGCCCCCTTCAATGCAATGAACACTGTGCTGTGCCCCCTTCAATGCAATGAACACTGTGCTGTGCCCCCTTCAATGCAATAAACACTGTGCTGTGCCCCCACAATGCAGAGTTCAGCGTGCGAGCCCCTTTCAATTCAGAGCGCCACAGCATTGTCCCCAATCACTGCAGAGCACCACAGCATTGTCCCCAATGATTGCAGAGTGCCCACAGCATTGTCCCCCAATGATTGCAGAGTGCCACAGCATTGTACCCCAATGATTGCAGAGTGCCACAGAATTGTACCCCAATAAATGCAGAGTGCCCACAGCATTGTACCCCAATGATTGCAGAGTGCCCACAGAAGTGTACCCCAATGATTGCAGAGTGCCACAGAATTGTACCCCAATGATTACAGAGTGCCACAGAATTGTACCCCAATGATTGCAGAGTGCCACAGCATTGTACCCCAATGATTGCAGAGTGCCACAGAATTGTACCCCAATGATTGCAGAGTGCCACAGCATTGTACCCCAATGATTGCAGAGTGCCCACAGCATTGTACCCCAATAAATGCAGAGTGCCCACAGCATTGTACCCCAATGATTGCAGAGTGCCCACAGCATTGTACCCCAATAAATGCAGAGTACCCACAGCATTGTACCCCAATAAATGCAGAGCGCCACAGCATTGTACCCCAATAAATACAGAGCGCCTCAGCATTGTACCCCAATAAATGCAGAGCACCACAGAATTGTACCCCAATGATTGCAGAGTGCCACAGCATTGTACCCCAATGATTGCAGAGTGCCACAGAATTGTACCCCAATAAATGCAGAGTGCCCACAGCATTGTACCCCAATGATTGCAGAGTGCCCACAGAAGTGTACCCCAATGATTGCAGAGTGCCACAGAATTGTACCCCAATGATTACAGAGTGCCACAGAATTGTACCCCAATGATTGCAGAGTGCCACAGCATTGTACCCCAATGATTGCAGAGTGCCACAGAATTGTACCCCAATGATTGCAGAGTGCCACAGCATTGTACCCCAATGATTGCAGAGTGCCCACAGCATTGTACCCCAATAAATGCAGAGTGCCCACAGCATTGTACCCCAATGATTGCAGAGTGCCCACAGCATTGTACCCCAATAAATGCAGAGTACCCACAGCATTGTACCCCAATAAATGCAGAGCGCCACAGCATTGTACCCCAATAAATACAGAGCGCCTCAGCATTATACCCCAATAAATGCAGAGCACCACAGAATTGTACCCCAATGATTGCAGAGTGCCACAGAATTGTACCCCAATGATTGCAGAGTGCCACAGAATTGTACCCCAATGATTGCAGAGTGCCACAGCATTGTACCCCAATGATTGCAGAGCGCCACAGCATTGTACCCCAATAAATGCAGAGTGCCCACAGCATTGTACCCCAATGATTGCAGAGTGCCACAGCATTGTATCCCAATAAATGCAGAGCGCCACAGCATTGTACCCCAATAAATGCAGAGTGCCCACAGCATTGTACCCCAATAAATGAAGAGTGCCCACAGCATTGTACCCCAATAAATGCAGAGCGCCACAGCATTGTACCCCAATAAATACAGAGCGCCTCAGCATTGTACCCCAATAAATGCAGAGCGCCACAGAATTGTACCCCAATGATTGCAGAGTGCCACAGAATTGTACCCCAATTATTGCAGAGTGCCACAGCATTGTACCCCAATGATTGCAGAGCACCACAGCATTGTACCCCAATAAATGCAGAGTGCCCACAGCATTGTACCCCAATGATTGCAGAGTGCCACAGCATTGTCCCCCAATCAATGCAGAGTGCCCACAGCATTGTCCCCCAATAAATGCAGAGTGCCCACAGCATTGTCCCCCAATCAATGCAGAGTGTCCACAGCATTGTACCCCAATAAATGCAGAGTGCCACAGCAATGTACCCCAATAAATGCAGAGTGCCACAGCAATGTACCCCAATAAATGCAGAGTGCCCACAGCATTGTCCCCCAATCAATGCAGAGTGCAGCGTGCGTGCTCCCTTCAATTTAATGCACTTACCTGGCGGCGGCGGCGGCGGGTTCTTCCCTCCTCGATCCAGTTCGTCCTCTCTGCGGCGGCGGCGGCGGGAAGGAGAGCGGCTTCTCCCTCGTCCTCCGAGCGGCGGTGACGGTGAGTGACTGACTCACGCACCGGCACCGCCCCCATTGTGACGTCAGGGATCGGATGTCCTGGATGATGATTGGTCCAGGCTGGAGATTGGACCAATCACAGCCAGGATATCCGAAAGTGGGGGTGTCCAATCGCAAGGACTTGCCATCGAGTTACGCCCCCAGAAGGCTGCCGATCGGCGCCTCTTCTGGGACGTAACCCCACCTCCCCCTAGCCACCACTTCCATTACAAAGGCCGGCGAACCCAATTTTTTTTTTTTTTTAAACTTTATTTGTTCGCTGTCATTTTTTTTTTCTTTTTTTTAGGGGTAGGGGGGCGGCGCCCTGGCGCCCGCTATGCACGGGCCGCCACTGCTTTCAATGGTGACTTGGTCAAGGCGTTGATGCTACTTGTGTGGATATATATGCTAGAGCATCTTCATGATACTCATAAGAATTGAAGTGGCTTGGATAAGTTATGTCTTCAAAATTACAGATGTCCATGTCCAGTTGAACGTAGCTAACAACTAGATATCTTTTGGGTAAAATTTTGACAAAAAATGCATTATGAGAATGGCCATTCTAAGTTGCTTCAACAATTTTACATACAGTAGTAGACATGTTTAAACTTTTTATTAGGATTTTTTTTAACAATTCATTCTAATCTGATCAGTTCTCAAAAGGGACCTGTAACTGATTTTTAATTTTATCTGTGATCCTGCAGGTAATAGACCTCCTGCCATAGGGTGAAAACTCACTCATTGTACTGTATCTATGGAGTAAGCAGTGTTGTCACCATAGGCTGCTCTCTTGATTTGGACTACAAACCCTTCTCCCCTCATCTCTATCTATTATATAAGGAGGAATGGCGGTGATCTGCCATTTTTGTTGCGGGACTGCAACATTGCGGCGGATAGATCGGACCCTTGACTGACATTTTTGACACTTTTGGGGGTACCAGTGACATTACTACAGTAATCAGTGCTATACATATGCACTGTTACTGTAAAAATGACACTGGCAGGGAAGGGGTTAACTTTATTGGTGATGCAGGGTTTAAGTGTGTCCCTAGGGGCGTGCTTCTAACTGTAAAGGGGTGTGGCTAGTGATGTAACCACAGAGACATACGATCTTACATAGCAGGATCGTATGATCTCTGCAGTTAGATCAGGGAGAATGACAGGCGGCTTTGTTTACATTAGCCGCCTGCCTTTCTCCCTCTGCACCAGGAGATCTCAAGTGACCGGCGGACATCGGGTCCGCCGGTCACACGCGCGGACATGTTAGGGAACGAGCGGGGGCGGGAGCGCGCCTTCAGCGGCGCGCGCTCACCCCCTAGAGGCTCTCAGGCTAGCGACGTAGTACTACGTCACTTTGCCTGTACGGGGCTGACTGCCGCAGTAAATATACTGTGGGCGGTTGGCAAGTGGTTAAAGTGAACCTGTGCCCAGAACAATGACATTAAAAGATTGCTTATGATTTGCCCCACAGTATCTGCAGCTTGAGAGGTCAATGATGGTTTGTTTTAAAGTACTTTTACTGCTTGTTAGGAATAGGAATATACATGAATGATCACAGTCTGGGCACAGTTTCACTTTACAATGTTAGAAAAGTGGAACTTCTGGTAAAGTGGATTAAGATTTTTGGCAGTAGTAAGGGCTTTGATAGACATGTGCAATTTGTTTCGATCCGGACATATTTTTGGTTATTCAGAGATTCAGGTGTATCCGAATCTCCGAATGAAATAGCAACGAATTTAGTTAAAATTCTGTTGACCCCAGCCCATTGTGACGTCAACGATCCAATATGCCCTTGGTCGATGATGCCACAAGGGGTGGTGCCACCCAGCGATGCCACTGGGTTGTCCCGCCCATTAGTTATTCAAAGGCTGTCAGACTGCGGAAGCCTTCATTAGGACTGGTGTTTTTTTGTTTTTTTTTAGTCGGCGGTGGGGGTCGTGATGGATGATGGATCTACATTGGGGGAAATTTTTTTTATTGAATCGGTCGATCAGTTTTTGGACCAATCCGAATTCGATTTGTTTGACAATTTTGGAATTCCTTAGCAAATGGATAAACTAAACAAAATTTTATGAAACGAAACTAAACGAATTCCAAAATGAATCAATAAAATGAAATTAGTAACATAACGAATCTGTCCAAAACGAAACAACTTTTTCCCTTCTGCATATGTTTAAGCTTTAATGGCATCTTGTAAAGAGCATTATTTTTACATGTGGTCATTCATATCAGTACACAATGGATTCCTTTGACAAAACCAAACAAGAAAAATTGGTAACCTTGCACAAAAACATTCTTTCTTTACGTTCATTATTCTGAAGGGATAAAAGCTATACTTTGGTTGGTTTGGCCTGAAATAGGATCATTATGTAACATTATAAATATGTTACAATGTCTTCAAAGATTATTTCTCTATTTAAGTGTATTTAACATTTTAAGTAAACTACAGGAATGACTTTTTTGCTGCAACAAATTCTCTGTGGGTTTAGTCACTTTATGTGACAACATAACAAGGATACTTCTTATACTTCATAAGAAGGAAAGATTGTGTTCCTGTGATACAGGTGAAGTTACACAGAACACTTCTAACATAATATTGCCTTGATACACAGACACCAATGGTCAATAAGAAAAATACTGTTTAAGTGCTTAAGAAAGGAATTCATGCTTAGAATTCTATGCAATATTGTATATGTTAAAATATTACAATCACATAAATACAAAATCCCTAGAGGCATATTGATAAAGTAGTGAATGCGACCTTTACCAAACATTCATTGCAAGTAAATCAATCACTGTAACTTAAACACATGCACCAGTGTGATTGACCCACAGTGAATTTTTGGTGAATGTCACACTCACTGCTTTATAAATAAGCCCCATCTCTACATTCTTCATTGCTTTATTCTCTGAGATACCATATTTCTTCCAATTTGCTAAAGGGTAAGCATGCTTAGATGAACATCGGAGCAAAAACGCAGTACATGCTGGGAATGAAAGAACCCCAAACCTTTTTGTTATGTCATAAATGGATTCAAATGAAGATAGTATCTAACTGCTGTCATGAAAATCAAGCAGTGAAAGTGGAAGGAGGGATATAGGAAGGAAAAGGGTATAGGGAGGAAAAAGGAGGCATTTTAGAGGTTGCTGCAGTTGTTTATTTTGTTTTTCTTTGTAATTCTTTCAGTCGAATATATATCCCATCTTGGGATCTGCATGGCTAATGTCTGGTCCGTTCATACACCATATCAGAAGAGTAGACAAAAAGTGTAAAGTACACAATACTACAACACATAAAAAAGAGGAAAACATAAGCCAAATACTATTATATCCTGGGTTACCCTAAGGAATATAGCTTAAACGGTATACAGCTCCTATTATTCATTGGGCTCTAAATTCCTCAAAGAATATGCACAGAATTAGAGAATTTATTTTTTAAGCAAATTGAATGCTCTTCTTTTGTAAAAAAAAAAATAGCAGTTATCTTTCTGCATTCAGTGTGTGTGCAAAAATATAGATGAGCTAAACTCTGGGCCCATCAAGCTCAGCATTCTGACTTTTATTCTCCGTAATTTGACTTTGAAACTCAGAATTCTGACTTTTAATCCCAGAATTCGGACTCCGAAACTAAGAATTTTGTTTAATAATTTTAGGATGGCCCCAGGGCTATTCCTTACAAGTCTTAGTGGGTTTGTATTTACACATTTATGTCCTGCCAAACTCCAGGTTTACTTTCACTTTAATAATTTGTTTGAGTAATGCTGGCCTAAGCAAACTATCCTCTTTCCTAATTGATGTGGCTTCTGTCAGTGCTGTATAAACTGTATGTAGCAAAAGAATACTGTTTGTTTAGGCCAGCTTGGCTCAATTGAAATCTGAATTCTTAAACCTGGAGTTTGGCTTTGAAGTACACATCCAGCCTAAACCTTTTTTCCACTTTTGGATAGAGTAGGGAAGTATTAGACCCCTTCTTCTCCATTGATTGATATATAGGTCTCTATTGGACAGATTTCTACTTTGACAGTGACAATGATTTCACGCTAACGAAAATGAGGAAAAAAATTGCTACAGGGACACAGACATTATCAAGCGGACAGGGTTTCTTTTTTTCCCCAGCTTTATTAAAAAAAAAAGTTTTGGCTGAACATACATTTTATTAAAATTCTTCCTTTTATCCTATATTCCAATTAGCAGGAAAATGCATCATTCTTATCACTTGTTGACCAGACATAACTCATGTAAGCTGTTGGTTTTTCTGAGTTACATGGTCAATGTCACACAATAGTACTGGTTTGGTAACTTGGAGTGAAATGTGTGTTACAGGTTAAGGTATAGCTTTGAGCATATCTAGGGCTAATATACCATTATATCATAAAGAGCAATCATACTTAGGAATTTATACCAAGAATAGCTAAAGTGGGCACAAACCTTTGGGCTTGTGATTGGGATAGTGGTCATATCCCCTCTCCTAGGCTAGCATGGTTTAAAAGGGTCAAATTAATGTATGAAGGCTCTGGGGGTATTTAATGTAATAGCCCCTTTAGGTATGTTAATAAGCGACCCGGATTGAGCCAGAAAGATTCCATGGGATATTCTGGAAGGCCGTTGGGAAGCTACCAAAGGACTCTGGGATTCTATGGCAGCATCAGCTGGCCTCTCTGCGTGCAAAAGAGCTCCCTCCCACCCATTGCAAGCACTTTGTGTGGTGGTGACACCCTGGAGTCAGGGGGGTCTTTGATAAATGTTATAATGTTTAGTTCTGGCTTGATTTCTAATAACTGGGCCAAAAGTTTAATGTAACCTGTGTATTATATTATATTAAATGCAATCATGGTTAGTGATGATATGTTTGTTTATGGTTTATCACCAATAAAGTGTCGCGGCCATTTCTTGCCACTTTTGCCTAATGGTTTTCTTTCTTGTCAGTTGGTTGTATTTGGGGATTGGTGTTAGGAGGGTTGAGGTGTATCCTACAATTCCAATCAGATGTTATCAGTTTAGAAAATCAGAGCAATGAAAAATGATTTCGGATTTATGCATGGTGTCATACTAAGGCTTAGGCATACTTAAGCAGTATTACTTTGCATTGTGAAAGGCTAAGTCCAATTTAACAGAAGATTTAGACCCTTCAAGGTAGTGTTATATTCAGTTAGTGCGTTTACTGTTACATTAGTTTGAGTATTGCAGAATAATACTGCAGACAGTATCTGGTAATTTTTTACAACCATGCTGCTTAATTATTTTAACTACTTTATCCTTTCAAACAATAATAGAGAAACAAAGGATATACATCAATTTGTTTATTTCTCAATTAAAGCTGAACTGTAGGCAGAAAAACATCAATTCATGCAGATCAGCGTTCATTTAAAAATCATTAAAGCTGGGTTCACATTGCTGCACTGCATTAGTGCCAACACTTGATAAGCCGCACATTAAAGGGTGTTGTGTTAAGGCAGCCCATTCATATGAATGGGTTACCTAACACAGCAAAATGCACCCAAAAAAGTGTGTGCAGCATTTTTGGCAGTGTAGCAGATGATAATACCAGAGCCTGTCCAATCCTATGGAACTCCTTACCCTTATCTGTCCGATTATCTCCTACTCTATTAGCTTTTAGACGATCTCTGAAAACCCTCCTCTTCAGAGAAGCCTATCCTACCCACACCTGACAACTGTACCTCCATTTTCTCCATCAGCTCACCCCCCACAGCTATTGCCTTTTGTTTCACTTGACCCCCCCCCCCCCCTTCTAGATTGTAAGCTCTAACGAGCAGGGCCCTCTAATTCCTCCTGTATTGAATTGTATTGTAACTGTATTGTCTACCCTCATATTGTAAAGCGCTGCGCAAACTGTCGGTGCTATATAAACCCTATATAATAATAATAATAATAATACACATTTCCACATGTTGTGCTACTCTGCAAAACAAGTGCATTGAGAAGGTGCTTTGGGGACTACACAGAATGAATGGCACTGAATTGCAACAGGCGTGATCCATGTTGACTGTTCAGCAAAAATTATACCTTAGAGCCAGAGGTGGATGGTGAAATACGTAAGGGGGGCATTTGCCTTTGCAGCTGGATTGGGATATAGTAATTAGACCACAAATGTTGGACCCCTATGAGCACTCTCTGAACATTCAGGGCTCCTTCTATCCTAATATTATCCACTTGCAACAGTAAAAAGGCAATGAGGTCAATTCACTAACGTTTACTGTATGCGATAAGGATATCGTGTTGCATAAAATATCGCATGCAGTAAATTAAGTCCAATTCACAAAAAAACAACAATTATGCGGTAGTAACAAAAAAAAAGTAAAAAAAAGTCGCAGTATACAAGCTGGCAGCTCTTGGATCACCAATTTCTGAGGCTGAAATCCAAAAGGCATTAAAAAAAAACTCCAAATGGCAAAAGCCCAGGGCCGGACAGATTTACGGTACACTATTATAAAAGATTTGGGAAAAAATTCCAAAGATATGTACCTATATTAACGGGATTGGACCGATAGGAGGTATGAGGGAAGAATCTTTACAAGCATTGGAAACAATAATACCGAAAGAAGGGAAAGACCCAACTCTTTGTTCCAGCTATAGACCAATTGCCCTATTAAACGTTGACACAAGATTTTATGCAAAAGTACTGGCAACAAGATTAAAATCAGTGTTGGAAGAGTGGATCCATGCAGATCAAACAGGTTTTTTACCGGGGAGAGAAGAAAGGGATAACGCAATTAGAACCCTTATGCTCTAAAATAAAACCAGAGACTCTGGGGTTCCAGTCCCCTTGCTGTCAATAGTTGCTGAGAAAGCCTTTGATAGGGTAGACTGGGACTTCCTGACTGAGATGTTAAAAGAACTAGGTGTGGGACCAAGGATGGTACAATGGATCAGTGCTTTATATAATAAGCCCACTGCATCGGTTAAGGTGAATATGGAACTGTCATCAAAATTCTAGATGAGCAACAGAACGAGACAGGGTTGTCCTCTCTCGCCCATGCTGTTCATATTAACATTAGAACCATTATTAGCAAAAATAAGACAAATGGGGACATAGGGGGAGTAAGAGTGGGACATAAAGAACATAGGATCACAGCATATGCAGATGACATCATATTTTACATCAGGAATCCCAGAATTACTCTCCTAAATATTTTGAAGGTCCTTAAAGATTATGATGAGCTCTCGATTTTTAAGATAAACCAAATAAAGTCAGAAGTTGTGAATATAAGGTTGAAAAAGGAAGAGGAACGAGACCTGGAAAAGTGTCTCCATTTTACCTGGGTAAAATAAAAATGAAAGTACTTAGGGATATATATATAACCCCCCTTAATAAAAAATGTATATCAAGTTAATTATCTACCCCTACTAAACGAGATAAAAATGGACATTAGAAGAGCATCTAATCAACATGTATCTTGGATCGGAAGAGTCAATATGATTAAGATGCTCCTACTGCCCAAGATTTTATATAAGCTCCAAATGCTACCAGTTGATATTCCGCCTATATTTTTTAGGATTATTAAAACAATGTTATTGAAACATATATGGCAAGGAAAGAAACTTAGGGTGCAGTATGCGGTTCTCACTAGAAATAAGTCACAAGGGGGGCTGTCAGTCTCAGAAATAGAAATGTATTACAAAGCAGTAATAATTTCACAAATGATTGAATGGACAAAGGGAAATTTAGGGAAAAGGTGGATAAAAATTGAATTTGCACAAAATAACACTCAACTAGATAAAACCACGTATATGGATCCCACCAAAATTTAGAGAAACACAGCAAGATACATTAGAATTCACAAAAGTAGTTTACAAGATTTGGGATAGGGTCACTAAGCAGTTTAAATGGGAATATAATTCCCCTTTGATATCACTAAATGGCGCAAATTATTTTGCTCCAGGGAATGAGAAACATTTTAACAATTGGAAAGGGAACACGCAGTTAAAGGATATTTACAATGGTAAAATCAGGACATACCAAGAAATACGGTACATTTTGATGAAAATAAAATGAAATTAAATGAATGGAGGTACCTCCAGCTGGAGCATTTGTAAACTCAATATCAAAACCAATCAGATCTGATAAAGATCTGAATACAATTGAAAGACTGTGTAATTTTGCTGGAAAGCCAAAACATAGTATCTCTCAGATATATGAAATGCTGACGGAGGGCTCGAGCGTGGAGATGCCTTCTTTCATTACAAAATGGGAAAAGGAAATAGAAACCCCTTTGTTAAACCATGAAATAAAAACGGTACTGAGAGTCGCACACTGCATCGCAACGGATGTTGGTACTACTGAACATAATTATAAATGTTTGTCCAGATGGTGCATAACACCAGTAATAGCACATACGTTTCAGCCAGAAAAAACAGACTGATGTTGGAGAGGCTGTGGAGGAAAGAGGACTATGTTCCACATCTGGTGGGAATGCCACATGATTTGAGACTACTGGTCGAAAGCTCTGCAAATTATTAGGGAGATCACTGGAACGGAACTCCCAGATGAATCATGGGGGTGTTTGTTTCATAAAACAATGATTCCATTAAAACAATATAAAACCACATTGGTACCAATCTTATTAGACGCAGCCAAAGGAGCTATTCCAAAATGGATGGAAATAAAGAGCCCTACTCTGATAGAATGGTGTAGAAGAGTCGATCATGTTTATAATATGGAATATCTGGCGATTAAGCAAGAGGATCTACCAAATAATCTATAAGTAAAATGGAGTAGATGGACAGATTTTTAAAAAATCCAGTAATTATTATGAAATTTTTATAACAGACCTATCAAAGAAAAAGTAACAGAATTTAAAAAAAAATTAAAAATTTGAATATAGACAGAGGATAGAAAATAACATCAAATCGGAAGACGTAATGTGGGCCTAGATGGGGGGGGAGGGAATGAGGTAGAAGGAGGGAGATGGGAGGGTGGCAAATGGGTTATTTGTACATGGACAATGTTATATGAGATTTTTGTTTTTCTCTCCTTTTTTTTTTTTATTTTGTTAATTGCAAATTAAAATTAAAAAAAAAATGTAAATAATAAAAAGTAACTGAAAAAGAAAATTTGCCAGGTAAATAGTACATAAAAAACTATAATAATTCTAAACAAATAATAAAAATCAAAGTCTAATTAACAAATGGACCAGAGAGTAAAAAAGCATGCGATAATTGCCACCAGGGTTTTGCTGGCAGTATCACATGTGGTATTTGTCAAAAAACAGCCTGGTGGTCGGGGGACAAATAGCTGGTTGCTAAGCAGCGGGCTGGGAAGCCAGCCGTCCCATCCTTAACAACCCATGACTCATCAGCTGTCAGCAGGTTCCCTGCTAACAGCAGATTGAAAAAAAAAAGCAGACAATTAAAACGTTTGAAATAAAACAGCGTGAGGTGAGGTCCCCCCTAGTCCATACCAGGCCCTTATGCAAGCATGCAGCCTGGCAGGTCAGGAAAGGGGGGGGACAGAAAAGCACCCCCTCCTCCTGAATGATACCAGGCCACATGCCCTCAACATGGGGGGGTCAAGGGCTTCATCCCCACAACCGTGGCTGATGGTTGTGGGGGGTCTGCGGGCAGGGGGCCCCCTAGTCCATACCAGGCCCTTATCCAGGCATGCAGCCTGGCAGGTCAGGAAATGGGGGGATGGAAAATCCTCCCCTCCTCCTAAACGATACCAGGCCACATGCCCTCAACATGGGGGGTCAAGGGCCTCATCCCTACAACCGTGGCTGATGGTTGTGGGGGGTCTGCGGGCAGGGGGCAAATTGGAAACTGGAAGCCCTCTTTAAGAAGGGGCCCCCCAGGTCCCAGCCCCCCCATGTGAATAAGTATCGGGTACATCGTACCCCTACCTATTCACCAAAAAAGTGTCACAAAGTAATAAAAACAAGAGACAAGTTTTTGACAAATCCTTTATTAAAAAATATAAAAATAAAAAATAGTGTCCCCAGATGTAAATCCACCATCAATCACACCACCCGCCAGATCAAAAAAGGATAGAAAAACAAGGGCGCTCCCGCTGTTGATGAAGGCTGGCTGCCTACTGCAGGCTCTGCCGTCTTACATTTCTTATATAGGTAAGGGGGGGGGGGCATCTGGCTTTGTCAGCTGGTGGCCCTGCCCCTTGTGACATCACCAAACCAGCATGCTCTGGTCCATGACATCATAAGGTGGCAGGACCACCAGGTGATGTAGCCAGCCCCCCCCCCCCTTCCTGACCTGCTGGGCTGCATGCTCAAATAAGGGTCTGGTATAGATTGGGGGGGGGGGACATTTTTAATTGTCTGCATTTTTTTTTTTACATTTAGCTGTCAGTGGGTTGATGATGAGTCATCGGTTGTTAAGGATGTGGTGGCCGGCTTCCCAGTCCACCAGTCAGCAACCAGCTTAATGTTCTAAATTACCACATTAACTAATGTGGTCATTACCGCTAAATCGAAGAAATACTGCATTTGGTATTTAACTCCAAATTCTTAGTGAATTGAGCACTTGCACAATTGTTACCACTTGTAGTATTTTACCACATATTATTAGCTGTTATTTAACTCTTAGTGAATTGACCCCAATGTCAGTTTCTGACAGTAAAAATTGACACAGCACATGTTTTTATGCTATAAAAGCACCCTTAGCTCCTCTGTGTTTTTCAGGGACATTGTCCTTTCCTTCTTCTTTTATGTGTCCTCTAAATGCAGCAGGAAATCAAGTTTCACCTCACCAAAATAGCTTCCTGCTCCAACGTGTCAGTCCATAATTCTCCTAATTACTCAGTTCTTTCCTTATCTACGGAAGCAATTTTGGCTGTAATGCTAGGGATGCAGATATTAGCACTTGGGGTGTTAAACATAAGCAGTTTTAACAACATGGTCACAATTGAAGATGACAGAACATATAAAATAATGGTACACATCACATATGTGAAAAGGCTTACCGGGAAAATAAACGTAGCCAAGGCAACAGGCAATGCTTTATAGAGAAAAATAAGCTAGCTCAAAGACAAAACTAAAAGCAACGGGGACATTATCTAAAGTCATAGAAAAACTTTCAAGGGTCTTGCTCTGTCCTTGGGTTGCTAACCTTTAGCAAAATGAGGTATAATATCTTCTTTTTCTATGAAGTTAAAAAACCCATAGAGGCTGTAGCAGCAAATAATATACATGAAAAAAAAAATATTGTGAATGAAAAAGAAATGCTGCTTTATACGGTTTAGAACATAGTAAAAATATGGTAAATAAAGATGAGCAGCAGTCAGGCTTGTGTCCCAGGGGCTTGTAATAGGTTGGTGCTGAGTGAAAAATGAATTGCATTTACTAAATGCAGGTAAAGCTTCAAACGGCTTCACCTCTTCAATAACCGTGAACAGCAGAAAAATGAAACAGGTAGTTACAAGAATGTCCTATGCCACTAGTAAAGGTCTACAGCAATACAACTAATAGGCTGCCTGTCATTTGGATTACTGAAACCTGAATGGGGTCAAGGTTATAAAATGCTTTGCACCAGAAACATAATTCTAGTGGCTTTATTAAAAAATAGATAAGCAATATCTGCACTTTTGATGAGTTATTAAACGACTTTAATTCTCAGATGTAAGAATGAAATTTTGGTTACAATAATGTTTAGATAAGTCAGCGAAAATCTGTATGTTGGCGTATGGGTCAGGAAGGCGACCAGAGGATCTCGATTTGGAGAGTATGGCCTCTTTAGATTGATAAAAATTGACCCACAGTAGTACATCTCGAGGGGTCTGCGGGGGGAGAAAAGGAGGCTTTGGTACTCTGTGGATACGATCAATCGTGAGCTCCAGCGGGGTCGCTCCAGGGAGGAGAGCTGAGAAGAGGTCCTGGGCAAATTTGTGTAGCTCAGGTGGATGCACTGATTCAGGGATGCCCTGGATTTTAAGGTCATTTCTCCTGGAGCGATCCTCCAGTTCTGCTATTTTAGCCTTTATCCATTGTCTCTCAGTAATGTTCTCTTCATGAGCCTCAACGAGATCAATGATAGTAGTGACCATATCTGAGACTGAGGATTCCACTGCGTGGACCCTGTCCCCTAGTGTGGTGTCTATGATGGGTTAGCATGTGGTGGGAAAGGCAGCTATAGGAGAAGACCCCAGGGTTACTGCGGTAGAAATGAGGCCTAATGCAGAGGCCTGGGCACAGCTTTCCATCCTCATGCGGGACTTTGCAGGGCAGGAGGGGCTGGATGGCTCAGGGGAGCGGGGGGAGACAGTACCCTTGTTCGGATGTCCTTGGGTAGACTCAGCGTCCGGAAGGTCAGTAAAGTGATCCTGCCTGTGCCCCGAGGCGGCAAGGCCCGGACCGCCGGCGCCATCTTGTCGACCGCCCCTGGATGACGGCGGGAAGAAGGCCGTCAGTTTCTTGGGCCCTTTTTCTTCCTTGCGCTTGCGGGACATCTTTAATGTGACTGGGGGTGCTGAGGAGCTCAGATGTTTTCTCGTTTCTGCCCAGGATGCTGTGGATGGCGCTGGATTATTGAGACTGGTGCCGGAGCTCAGCTTCAGGCGTCCATCTACGTCCCACGCTGGCCACGCCCCCGAACTGGTTACCATAATGTTAATGGTAATCTGTCTCTTTTAACATACTGATTATGACACACTGGTTTAACCATGTTGTAGCTTCTCCCCCAACATCTTTGAATATACATGAACGAAAAGTTTATGAAAAAAAACTAACAGATTCCTCCATTCACACAAGTGAGGTGGATGGAGGAGTCCTCTTCTGTCCTGTCCTGACAGTGGGACTCTCTGTTGTCAGAATACACTGACCAGCAATATTTTTCCAGCAGGGATGGCCATTCACGGATCTAAATCCGTCAGGTTCTGCGGGGACCAGCCAAATTTCGATCCGGGTGTGGCCATCCCTGCTAGATGTCCCACTGTCAGAATACCGGACAAGAGGACTCCTCCATCCACCTCACTTGTGTGAATGGAGGAATCTGTTAGTTTTTTTTTTCATTTGCTGAACTGATGCTAAAACGACCCTTCTGGGAGTGCCAATATTCTGGGTTCTAGATGTCAAAGGTTCCTCCTGCTGGTCTCTGTCACTACTGTATACTATAATATAAGAAGGTCAGAGGGAGGAACAAGAAATAGCTTTGAGGACCCAGGAGATTAACAGTTGCTCTTGCTCGAACTAGTTAAGCCACTGGCCCTGTCTGAAACATCATCACATACAATGATGGGCCAGTGATCATAATGTAGGAGTGTAAACCACATTCTGGCATCAGAATGCTTATTTACATTCTGGCACTGGCTGTTGTAGGACTGTGGAGAAAGATAAGACCCCCCTAGACAAGCTGTATGTTCTGCATATGGTAGGGGGGAGTTGTGGCACATAGAATTTTGCCCAGACTAGAGTTCCGCTTTAAAGTC
The DNA here is from genome assembly GCF_965119305.1 of Pelophylax lessonae. NCBI lineage: Eukaryota > Metazoa > Chordata > Amphibia > Anura > Ranidae > Pelophylax > Pelophylax lessonae. The sequence goes on from NC_138768.1 coordinate 459,226,347, forward strand.
TACCTATGCCCCTACTATGTACGTATTCTTAACAAGCAGTAAACAAGCTTTAAAATAAGTCATTCCGGACCTGTCTTGCTACTTGTAACGTGAACTCATTTGTTCTCAAAAATCCTCAAAGATCACAACAAAGACTCATCCGGTTTGCTTTAAAAGCCTTTTTAGTACATGCTCAGAATATGTAATACCTAATTTGCAGAGTCTGGGCACAGGTTCACATAAATCAAAATTGCCAACAAGAGTATTCTGTGTCTTTTACTTTAATGTGGGCAACTGCCAAATCCAAATCCACAGAACCTGTCTGCCTACCGCCTGAGGATGACTGCATTGGCTTTTGCAGTCAAGATCCTGAGACACCTTGTGCAATGCCCTTGTCCACTGTCAGTATTGTATTTGGCATAGGTCACCCTATTACGTCTGGCAGGAGCCGGGAAATACTTATTACATTTAGACGATGGGCACAGCAAAGCCTCATTATAGTCATGCCCTAGAGCTTAGTGCCAACAGAAAAAGCAAATAAGGCTTAGCTATAGTAGGCAAAGCAAATATGACACAGGGAAGGCAGAAGTACACAGAAGATAAAAAAAAAAAAAAATCTCCACTAGCAGTTTTTAAAATAACCTTGATCTATAATCCAAGATAAATAGATGCTGCTCACAGGACAACAATTCATGTGCATATAAACTGTTTTTTTTCTGCTTACTGCCTTGAAGATCATTCATAATACGCTTAATCGGGAACCATATGTATAGTACCTGTACCATCTGTACAAAATCCACAGTGCTTCATGCAAAGCAGACAGCTCATGGTCTGACAGATGTACAACACAATCATGACCCTCTAAACATGAAAGTCAATGTCACAAAGATGCAAGATGATAAAAATGTAAACATATACATATATATATATATATATATATGTATATATACTATATATATATATATACACACACACTGCTCAAAAAAATTAAAGGAACACTTTGAAAACACATTAGATCTCAATGGGGAAAAAAATTATGCTGAATATCTATACGGACTCAGTATGATATGGACTCGGTAATGTGTTTGGAACGAAAGGATGCCATATCATTTGATGGAAATTAAAATTACCAACCTACAGACGGCTGAATTCAAAGACAGCTTGAAAGTCAAAGCGAAAAAATGATACAGCAGGCTAGTTCATTTTGCTGAAATTTCATTGCAGCAACTCAAAATGATACTCTTTGTATGGCCCGCACATGCTTGTATGCATGCCTGACAATGTCGGGGCATGCTTCTAATGAGACCTGGACCAGGGCATCACTGAGCTCCTGAACAAAACGAGGTGCAATCTGGTGGCGTCGGATGGATCAAAACATAATGTCCCAGAGGTGTTCTTTTGGATTTAGGTTAGGCGAGCGTGGGGGCCATTCAATGGTATCAATTCCTTCATCCTGCAGGAACTGGCTGCATGCTCTCGCTATATGAGCCTGGGCATTGTCGTGTACTAGGAGGAACCCAGGACCCACTGAACCAGCGTAGGGTCTGACAATGGGTCCAAGGATTTCACCCTGATACCTAATGGCAGTCAGGGTGCCATTGTTTTGCCTGTAGATGTTTGTGCATCCCTCCATGGATATGCCTTCCATAGGCCATCTCTGACCAACCACCAAACCCGTCATGCTGAACGATGTTACAGGCAGCATAACGTTCTCCAGTGCTTCTCTAGACCCTTTCAAGTTTATCAAATGTGTTCAGGGTGAACCTGCTCTCACCTCTAAAAAGCACAGGGCGCCAGTGGCGGACCTGCCAATTCTGGTGTTCAATGGAAAATGCTAATCAAGCTCCGGGATGCCAGGCAGTGAGCACAGGGAACACTAGAGGATACCAGGCTCTCAGGCAACTCTTATCAGGAGTTTAATTGACTTGATGTTATATTCTGTTTAAAAGGTTTATTTTTTCCTTTATTTTTTTTCGAGCAGTGTCTATATATATATATATATATATATATATATATATATATATATATATATATACTGTATATAAAAGAACTGTATATGATATAATCATAACCATTAATAATGTGTCATCTACTAGTTAATACTAGTGGTGTCCATACTCAAAAGTAGATGCAGTCATATATACTGTATATATTTACTGTATGTAGGTACTTATATAGCACTGTCAATTTATGGAGTGCTTTACGTTTATATACAGTATATATATATAGATATATATATATCTATATATATAAAAATATATATATATTATGTTCCCTTCATAATATATCCACATTCCATCTTGTTTCTTTTTTGCAATGTAGCCTTTGTTTCTAGGATACTAACAGAATGCAGCCTATGGGCATTTGGGTTGGGCTAATAAACAGGGTTGAGCAATTCTATAAGTCCTTCTGAATGTCACATGCATTTACTGGCATAAACAAATACTGCAAGAAAAATATTCTTACTCTCATGTATTAATTTAAATGTAACATAATATACATTTATCCTTAGCCAGACTATGCCATCACAAATGTTATCGTCTGGTATAATTTAGTGGACAAGCTTGTCTATCTTGCCTTTACGGTTAAACGGCTCTGCTCTAAGATAGTGTCACCCTATTGACTGCAAAGCAGCAGTATGACAGAGCCAAAGTGACAGCTTCACAATTCAGGGTGGGCAGCAACCTGGGATGTCAGTCCATTTCTAGGCAGCTTCACAGACACTGGGATAGAACCAGAGTCCAATGACTACATCCTGCCTAATTTGACAGATAAGTTGCAAGACACTAGAAGCCACGTTCTCTTTTTCAATCCAATAAAGAAGCACCTGGAAGCAATACATATAGGCCTAAAATATCCTTTTCCTATTTATATACAGTAGCAAGTCAGTAAGAATGATTCAAATTACTGCAGCCTGCAGACATTAGAACTAGGCTCCAGTAATATGGAACAGTATACTAAAAATATAATGAGCTAGAGAAATAAGGCTCTGTAGTGATGCCTCATTGAAAACTCTGCACCTACAAGGAAGGGTGATTATAGAAAATAATCACTGCAAACTATCTGTAGATCCAGTGCAGCCGAGCTCAATGAGATTTAAAGCAAGCTGTATTAATGGGGATGTCAGGACATGTCACATAGCAACTAGATCTGTAAGCATGACAAGCTATAAGGTTAGCAATGCTTTATATGAAAAGAGGTTTACATTTATAATAGCTTTCCCCTCTGTTCATTAATAGTGTCCCTCTGCCTTATAAACGAGCCCTTTATAAAAACTACCTTTGTGTAATACCACTCATATCTACCGTATACCTCAACTCACCTTCTCAGTGAATGATGCAAATATTAACCACTTGCCTACTGGCCACTTTCACCCCCTTCCCATCCAGGCCAATTTTAAGCTTTCAGTGCTCTCACGCTTTGAATGACAATTGCGCGGTCATGCTACACTGTACCCATATGAAATTTTTATCATTTTTTTCACACAAATAGAGCTTTCTTTTGGTGGTATTTAATCATCTCTGGGTTTTTTTCTTTTTTACAAAAAAAAAGAAAAAAGACAGAAAATTTTGAAAAAAAAAAAAAGTTTTTCTTATTTTCTGCGAGTAAATTTTGAAAATAAATAATTTTTTCTCCTTCATTGATGTGCGCTGATGAGGCAGCACTGATGGGCACTGATAGGCTGAACTGGTGGGCACTGATGAGGTGGCACTTATGGGCACTGATAAGGTGGCACTTATGGGCACTGATGAGGAGGTACTAATATGCTGCACTGATGAGCACTGATAGGCGGCACTGATGAGCACTGGTAGGCGGCACTGATTAGCACTGATAGGTGGCACTGCTGGGCACTGAGAGGTGGCACTGCTAGGCACTGATAGGTGGCACTGATGGGCACTGGCAGGTGGCACTGATGGACACTGACGGGTGGCACTGATGGGCGGCACTGATGAGCACTGATGGGCAGCACCATCAGTGCCCACACTCAGTGCCCATAGTGCTGCCAGTCAGTGCTCATCAGTGCCTAGATGAGCAGGCACTGATGGGCACTGACTGTGGGCACTGATTGTGGGCACTATGGGCACTGATTGTGGGCACTGATGGGGGGCACTGATGGAGGGCACTGTGGGCACTGATGGTGGGCACATTGTTTTTTTTTTACCTCTGTAGTAATCAGGGCACTGGTGATCGTTGCCCTGATTACATTCCACTGTGTCCCCGACGGCTGATCGGTTCTCCTCCTTCCTCACACTGCAGTCTCTGTGTGAGGAAGTAGCGCTGGCGATGAGAGATGATCTCATATGAGATCATCTCTCATTGCATGGGCCGATCACGTGGTAAATGGCCGCTGTGATTGGCCATTTACCACGATCTGTGATTGGCTGTGTCCAAGGGACACGGCCAACACAGATTTTCCCTGATGCGCGCTCGCGGGAGCGCGCGGGGAGACTGCCTCCCGGAAATGTGAGTCTGCGCTGTAGCCGTCTACCGGCTATAGCGTGGATGGCAGGAGGTTAATTCCTTTTTTAAAAGCCCATTCACAAGGGGTCACCTTTGATTCTACTCAACGCTTTCCCCTTAAATGAAAGCTCTGTGAAAACTATCTTTCGACCAGTGCTTTAAGTGGGCCGGTATGCACTGGTACTCAGTACCGCCACTTCCAAATATGGCTCTTTAGCATACCGCCAAATCTCCGTGCGCCTTAGCGTACCAGTACGCTCATTTTGGACATCTGCGCCCTCAATTGCCCCCCCCCCCCCCAGAATATTTCCCACTCCAGAGCCAGACCAGTCACCACCAGTGAGTCCCCCTGCTCCGGAGTCCCAGCCCAGGCCAGGGGGGTGCTCTGTGGGGACCCTGATGTGGCGTGGGGGGGGGGGCGACAAAATTTATAGGCTATAATAGAGTACCGGCACCTCTTTTGGGCCACTTAAAGCACTGCTTTCGACTAAATAAAATCTCGCCGATTCTCCCCAACTTTAATCCATGCACTAATTATTTCCTCACTGGACTACTGTAATTCTTTACAAACTGCCTTACAATTCATTTAACTGATACCAGTTCAGTCATTAAGGTAGCTGCCAGACCTATCTTCATTAGCAAATACTTTACCACGCTAAATGCACAGGTTTGTGACCTGATGCAGATTTTGCATGAACACGTGCCTTTCTCCCAGTAAATTCTACTTTGCCCATGTAGAATTACAGTTAATAATAAATAATAAAACAATTTTAACAGCTTTGGTGGCCACTGCCCACCTTTAAACAAATCTTGGTTATGTAGCTTGGAAATCGGGAAGTCACCATAGCTGCTTTGAAATATTAGAATAGATTCACACCAGGACTGCATTAGGTGGATATTGTAGTACAGTCCGCAGGATGCCTTGCCACTAATGTGTCATTTACTAAGGAATACCAGTGGTGTCTATGCTTAAACTTTGATGCAATTATATACACTGTATATATATATATATATATATATATATATATATATATATATATATATATATATATATATACACACAGTGGGGAAAATAATTTTTTGATCCTCTGCATACTTTGTACGTTTGTCCACTTACAAAGAAATGAAGGGTCTATAATTTTTTTATCATAGGTGTATTTTACGTAAATGATAGAGACTGAATATCAACCACAAAATCCAGAAAAAACACACAATACAACCGTTGTAAATTGAGTTGCAGTTCAGTGAGTAAAATAAGTATTTGATCTCAAAGAAAAACATGACTTAGTACTTGGTGGAGAAACCCTTGTTGGCAAGCACAGAGGTAAGATCATAAACAAAAAGAAAAAATGTCAGCGCCTAATGATCAGCAAAAAACAGCAGCTTGCAAACAGTGTGAACATACAAACACCAGTGAAATATAAATAATAAAGGTTGCAGCGCTAAGTGCCGGTTCACTCTCTTGCGGCTGCGGCGATCGCATGTAATATCAGAGCGCACTGCTCCTTCATTACATGTGATCGGCTGTGCGGTGTGAATTCAGCCATACACTTTGTATGGCTGAATTCGCACTGTATCCGCACCAAAGACGCACAGGACCCTTTTTTATAGCCGCATCAGGATCGGATCGCACAGTGGTTCACACTTGTGCGATCCGATCCTGTGCGAACTGCAAGATCGCACTGCGATATGCGATCAAACTGGGGATGTCGTTAACATTTCATTGACACCCCCAGCATATCGCATATGGCAGTGTGAACTGCCAGGGGTGCATTTGCGATGCGGGAACAGGCTGCTAATTCGCAGCCTTCCCGCATTGCATAAGTGTGACCCGACACTTAATGATAAAATGTGATGAATTATATGTGATAATCCAGTCCATCAATAAACAAAGAGTCCAACAGGCAGTAAATCCAATCCTGACATTTTCTGGCTTCATCTTATACGCATTAGCTGTCCAGATAAGACAGCATATTGGTCTGGTGAGTTTTCACTTCTTACTTTGGTGGAGGAACACTTGATGGTGTCGGTTTGAATTACATTGACACAGAAGATCATCATCCATATGGATTTACTGCCTGTTGGACTCTTTGTTTTTTTTGATGGACTGGATTTTCACATATATTTCATCACATTTTATCATTTAGCGCTGCAACCTTTATGATTGACAGAGGTAAGACTTTCTTCTAGTTGGTTACCAGGTTTGCACACATCTCAGGTGGGATTTTGCTCCACTCTTCTTTACAGATCTTCTCTAACTCCTTAAAGTGGTTGTAAAGGCACAAGTTTTTTTACCTTTATGCATTCTAATCATGTGACCACCATTGCAGCCAATCACGGAGGTCACATGGCCATAAGCCCTGCCCCACCTCCCAGCATAGCAAATCTTTTAAAGGCCCAGTGGCAGCTGGCGAAAAGGGGTTAACAAAAACATGAGACTTTAATATTGCTTTAAGGTTTCTTGGCTGTCTCTTGGCAACTCAAAGTTTCAGCTCCCTCCATAAATTTTCTATAGGATTAAGGTCTTGAGACTGGCTGGGCCACTGCATGACCTTAACCACTTCAATACAGGGCCCTTTCACCCCTTCCTGCCCAGGAAAATTTTCAGCTTTCAGCGCTGTCTCACTTTGAATGACAATTGCGCGGTCATGCTACACTGTACCCATATGAAATTTTTATCATTTCTTTCACACAAATAGAGCTTTCTTTTGGTGGTATTTAATAACTGCTGTGTTTTTTATTTCTTACTAAAAAAAAAAAAGAGAATTTGGGGGAAAAAAAAAGGTTTTCTTATTTTCTGTCAGTAAATTTTGAAAATAAGTAATTTTTTTCCTTCACTGATGTGCGCTAATGAGGTGGCACTGATAGGCCACACTGATGGGCACTGATGAGGTGGCACTTATGGGCACTGATGAGGTGGCACTCATTGGCACTGATGAGGTGGCACTGATGAGGAGGTACTAATATGCCACACTGATGGGCACTGATAGGTGGCACTGATAGGCGGCACTGATGAGCACTGATAGGCGGCACCGATGAGCACTGATAGGTGGCACGATGGGCACTGAAGGGCACTGAGACGTGGCACTAATGGGCACTGATAGGTGGCACTGATGGGCACTGATGGACAGCACAGATGAGCAGGCACTGATGGGCACTGACTGATGATCAGTGCCCTGATTACCTGTCCTAGGCTCCCCTTTGAGGAGGAGCCGCTGATTGGCTCTCCTCGCCACACACTCTGACAATGTGAGGCAAAGAGAGCAGGTAAACGGAACTTCCTTATTTACATATGACCGGCTGTGATTGGACATAGCCAATCACATGGGTAAAGAGCCAAGTAATTAAACCAGGTATTGGTACTTTTTTTGAGTGGGCAGGCGCCAAGTTCTGCTGGAAAATGAAATCAGCATCTCTAAAAAGCTGGTCAGCAGAGGGAAGCATGAAGTGCTCTAGAATTTCCTGGTAGAGGACTGTACTGACTTTGGACTTGATAAAACACAGTGGACCAACACCAGCAGATGACATGGCTCATTAAATCATCATGGACTGTGGAAAATGTTGCATTTAATTTGGAAATCAAAGGACCAGGAGTCTGGAGGAAGAGTGGAGGGACACAGAATCCATGTTGCATGAGGTTCAGTGTGAAGTTTCCACCGTCAGTGATTATACTTACCTGCTTTGTGCAAGGGTATTGCACTGAGCGTCCCCGAACCTCCTCTTCTGGGGTCACCCACTGGCATTCTTCGCTTCTCTCTGTGCCACCATAGAAAGCCGCTTCCTATGGGGATGCAGGTGTGAGCTTTCTCCCGAGATGGGCCCTCGCCTCACAGGCTTTGACTGATGGCAGCAGGAGCCAAGCTTGTGAGAGCTGAGAGAGAGAAGAAAAGAATTGCAGATCGGCACAGCCGTGGAACAATACCGGTCTCAGGTAAGTATATAGAGAGGTGGGGTAGGAACAGCAGTAACGTATACAAACTTTTTTGACTTTAGAACCACCTTAATTTTTTACTATATGCATTCTGTGAATTTTTAAAGTGTATCTATAGCCAACATAATTCCTTTTTTGTACTTTTGTAAGGGAAGTGTTAGAACCTCTGTCCAGTATAATTGCTGACAGCAAAAATAAATATGTTTTTACCATTCCTAATGCTATACAAAACCAAGAAACATGTTTTGGCTATAGTAGACTGTACTATAACAAGAAGGTAAAGGTATATTACCTCTATAACTTTTTTTGGTGGAGATGCTGATTCATCCTATCGTATAGTGTGTCAACATTTAGGGGTCAATATAAAAAGAAGCGGCATGACCTGTAACCTACAGTCTCACTCAAAAGCAAGGACAGTGCACTTAAAACAAAAGGTAAAAAAGAGTCTGGTCACGTGACCTGTCAAAGCCATGTGGCCAGCATTTCTTCCAATCACAGAATTTTCTGTGTTGTGTTATGCAGAAAGGACCAGGGGCTCCATACCACATTTTATGAATAGGTCTATGAATAGGAAAATGGAGGTATAACTTTGAGATATATAGCACATAGCAGTAACTGCTCTATAAATACCCTCTGTACTCCTGAAATATTGCAGGTCTCCTAGCAGTTATTTTGTTGTGTACATGCTGCTGTAAGTCAGCTGGCTATGGAATGTCTATGGAATGTCTATGGAACGTCTAACCACCTGCCCCCTGGTCCCTCACAAATACTATGGTCACCCTCTGGCTCTAGCCTTCACTCTCTAACCCACATCTTCAATCTCTCCCTCCCTTCTAGCATCCTCCTCAACTTCCCCACCGATTCTTGCTCCCTTTTTCTCCAAACTCCTTGAACATATTAATAATAATAATAACTAGTAAGGTGCAATATCAGGAAATCGAGTCTTTAGAGCTCTCCTAACTGCATACATGGACAGGCTTTAGGTTTGTGTTGATGGTCAATTTCAACTTGAATTCAGGTGCATTTGATCGCATTTGATACCAGTTTTAGAAGCTTCTGAAGTCCTTCACAGTTCACAGACAGGAGCAACGGACCTGAAGTTGACCTCCTTCTGACCTCCTTCTAAGCTGTATCAACCTGCTTCAACATTTTTTGCATTCTTATTGATTTGTATGGGAGAAAATAAGTTCTGAATCTGATTTGAAAAAACCACGTTCACATGGCTCCTTTGGAAAACTCCAGTTGGTGTGGAATGGGACACAAGTCTGACGTATTTAACTTAAATTAACAATAAAGGTCTGTTTTATTTATTTTTTAATAAAGTAACAAACATAGTATACTTACCTGTTCTATGCAATTGTTTTGCACAGAGCAACACTGTTCCTCCCTTCCTGGGGCCCCCCTTCGGCGCTCCAGGCCCCTCCTCCTTAGCGAGTGCCTCCAGGGAAAGCTGCTTCAATGGGGGCAACCATGCAGGCTCGCACCTGAGCCACCCTGTCTGCGTCTATTGACACAGACTAGGCAACTCAGGTCCTCTCCCACTCCCTCATCAAAGCACTTAATTGACAGCTATCAATCTGTCCAATGAGGATGGAGACAGCGGCGAGAGCCGCTACTCCCGTGTACGTTGCTGGATCGGATCAGGCTCAGGTAAAAATAAGGGGAACTGGGGAAGATCCTGCAGCAGAGAAGGTTTTTTAACTAAGGCCCCTTTCACACTATCCATCCGTCGGACGGATTCCGTTTTTCTCAGCAGGGGATCGAGCCGCCGATCCCCCGCTGAGCAGCAGGATGACAGCTCTCTCTCCGTGCTGTGTGCGGAGACACAGCTGTCAGTTCCCCATTTATCTCTATGGGGGAAATCGGATGGGAACGGACCGTCGGTCCGTTCTCATCCGATCCCATCCCATCCGATCCGCTGGATGGATGGAAAATAGGGTTTCCATCCGTCCAGATTTGACGGATCGGATCGGGTCGGATGTCAGCGGACATGTCTCCGCTGCCATCCGATGCCCCATAGGAATGCATGGGGGGACCGTTCAGATCCACCAAAATAACGAACAGGCGGATCTGAACGGTCCGCCTGTGTGAAAGGGGCCTTAATGTATAGAATGCATTAAGGTAGAAAACCTTGTGGCTTTAGAACCACTTTAATTCTCCTCACCATTGAAGTATATGTTTCGCATCTCAGATCATGTCTTCTAAAACGTGAATTGAAAAGATTGCATGGGCATGGCTCTGATGTAAGCCTTATGACTAATGCTGTTGTGCTGTTGGCCATCTGTTCTATGTGTTTTTTCTGTGCTTCCTGAAAAGAACTGAAACATTTTGGGTTGTAGTTTTTTTTTTTTTTTGCTATAGCATCAAAATGTTTTTTTTTTTTTAATAAAAGAACTTGACCTACTCTCCACACTACTATATGAAAAAGTGTTGGATGTGGATCAACAACTTTAATGAATGACTTCTTGAAAAGAGCTTTTACAATCTAAATTGTTCTCACAGCCCCGGAGCGACTTGTCATGCGAGTTGACAGTTTCAAATTCCATGACAAGTAGCACCCTATTTTCCGTAAAGGGTCACGTAATAAATCGATACATCCTGTTAAATATACAGATCGGCACTTAATGTCAATAAAAATGAATGGCGCTACAAAAGCAAAACTAAACACTGGCCAATCATAATAGAGATAGCGATACTTAAGATGTGACTGACAGGGCCAGCATAGACTGCCTGAGGACGCTCGTTAAGCGAAATGCATTGTGGTCAATGCTAACCCGGAAGTAACACACAGAGGCATTCGGAACAGAGGCTGGGATACACATCCACCGCCGCAATACAAAGAAGGGGGAAAGGAGATACAGGGTGCTGCAGATCCCCGGAGAATATCTTCCTAAGACCCAAAAAAACGATTTTGTACTGCCGAATTGCCCAGTGCCAGGAGGGCACAACAAATAGTAAGAGGCTAATTGTCACCTTATAGTGTATGTTTTTTGGAGAATAAAACAGTATTTCACTATTGGAGGCTATTTGTTCTTCTATATCTTTATGTGTATGGGGGGACTACATGGTCCAACTCGAGTAATATAGGAGCCAGAGATCCAAGCAATCGAGGAGAGGTTTGATCCACCCAATAAAGGGATCACAGGCGTTGGGGGTCCTTGTGACCTGCTGCTAGCTGGTAAGAGGCCACGGTGGTCACATCCCAGCACCTGGAGCACTGTGAATGGATTAATAAGAATTCACCAAGCACAATTTTGATTGCATGCTATTGCTTGGACTTTTAAACACTACTTGGAGCACATTTATATATTTATACTTTTTTATATATTCTTATGTGATTTTTTTATATATCCTTATGTGATTTTTGTATGGAATTCTTTATATATTTATTTATTGGTTCACTGATCCACACCTTTGTGGATTAATTTACTTTGAGAAGCACAAGCACTTCTTAATTGACGGTTGTCACATCCCAGCACCTGGAGCACTGTGAAGGGATTAATAAGAATCCACCAAGCACAATTTTGATTGCATGCTATTGCCTGGACTTTTAAACACTACTTGGAGCACATTTATATATTTATATTTTTATATATTCTTATGTGATTTTTGTATGGAATTCTTTATATATCTATTTATTGGTTCACTGATCCACACCTTTGTGGATTAATTTACTTTGAGAAGCACAAACACTTCTGAATTGAAATTGCACTGGTATGCACTTTTCTTTGCTAATTGCACCAATAGTAGATCATATATATATTTGTAGCAATTTTTAATCACATATATTACACTTTAAATCACTTATTAATTTTTATAACACGTGATATATTAAGATTACCAGCGCCTTTTTACCTATGATATATACCTATTTATTGTTTTATTACAATTAAAAGGGCAGCAGGTTCAACAATCTTTTATTTAAAGGGCCAGGCGCCTTCTCTTTTCTTTTTATTACTTTGAAATCATGCTACTTAAGGGGAAGTAGCACAATTTCAATGTCGCGATTGGTGTGACCGGTGTGTCAATGAGTTAACTACATTGAATGTACCCATGACTGGATAAACTAACCTAAAGTGGCCTGAACACCAAAAAGTGAAGATCTGTTATCTCTTAGGGCTCATTTAGAGATTTTAATTGTGTTTAGGCAGTAGCGTAAAAAGTGTACCTTTTGCTTAGAATTCCTCTGGAATATTAGCCATGCCTTGAGTCCCATAGCTGAATACCCGCAATATGAGATCCAAGGCACTGCTGTCTCTGTGCCACTTATGGCTCGTTTCCACTGAGCTTTCTGGTACGGTTCGGTGCGGTACGGTACGCTATTTATGCCGTTTCCATTATGAATGGTACCCTAATTCCGAACCATACCGTACCACTTTTTTGGTACCCTTTCGTTGGGGTACCAAGCACATTAGTACCGTACCAACTGGGTGGAGCTACACTCTGCAGAACTTTGATTGGTTGACAGAGAATTCTCTATCACAGCTTTCCTGCTACACCACGCCTATCATGAAAGGGTACTATTGGCAGTGGAAACGCAATGTGTACCGCACCGAACCGTAGCGAACCGTACCGTACTGAACCGAACCGTACCGTACCACTCAGTGGAAACGAGGCATTATTGTTCTCCTTGCTAAAGAGGGGGTTTTACCTGAAGACCTGCAGCGCAAGGATCTTCTTGCTTCTGCATCTTTTATTCTCTGGACCAGTGCTTTTCCCACCTCTACTTCTGCTTCCTGAAGATCTCCCCATCAGTCATCAGATAGCCAGGCATTAGAAGTACAGCTCTGACATGTGGAAGCAAATCCTTATATTTATCAATAAGATAAAAAGTGAAGAACAAGGTATGGTAAGCAAGTAAAGTGTAAAAGACCAACTGCAGAGAGACCACAGGCAATACTGGGAACTAGTTCTTTGCCTTCTGCTTGTCTTTTTGGTCAAAACTACCATGGTACAGATCCTCTTCCCAGGAGCCCAGGGCCATACTGGAGGGCTTCAGGGTGGCAATTGGTAGGGGATAAAGGAACATCCATCCCCCAACCTCCTCTACAGTGAATGAAGCCAGAAGTAACAATTATTTTGTCACTTGATTTCAGAGGCTGTTACAGCCAGGGAAGCTGCTAACCCAGCACAATCAGTGTACAGCTTGTATAACAGTGTACATTTGCTGCCCCCTTAACAAAAGGTAGTACACCCCTAAATCAATATGTCTAAATTGGGCCCAAAGTGTCAATATTTTGTGTGGTCACCATTATTTGCCAGCACTGCCTTAACCCTCTTGGGCATGGAGTTCAAAAGAGCTTCACAAGTTGCCACTGGAGTCCTCTTCCACTCCTCCATGACAAAATCACGGAGCTGGTGGGTGTTAGAGACCTTGCGCTCCTCCACCTTCCATTTAAGGATGCCCCACAGATGCTCAATAGGGTTTAGGTCTGGAGACCTACAGGCAGTGGTCCTCTTGGAGGTGTGTTTGGGGTCGTTGGAATACTGTCCTGCGGCCCAGTCTCCGGAGGGAGGGGATCATACTCTGCTTCAGAATGTCACAGTACATGTTAGCATTCATGGTTCCCTCAATGAACTGTAGCTCCCCAGTGCTGGCAGCACTCATGAAGCCCCAGATCATGACACTCCCACCACCATGCTTGACCGTAGGGAAGACACACTTGTCTTTGTACTCCTCACCTGGTTGCCGCCACACACGCTTGACACCGTCTGAATCAAATATGTTTATCTTGGTCTCATCAGACCACAGGACATGATTCCAGTAATCCATGTCCTTAGTCTGCTTGTCTTCTGGAAACTGTTTGCGGGCTTACTTGTGCATCCTTTAGAAGAGGCTTCCTTCCTTTGTGCATCCTTTAGAAGAGGCTTCCTTCTGGGACGACAGCAATGCAGACCAATTTGATGCAGTGTGTGGCGTATGGTCTGAGCACTGACAGGCTGACCTCCCACCCCTTCAACCTCTGCAGCAATGCTGGCAGCACTCATACGTCTATTTCCCAAAGACAACCTCTGGATATGAAACTGAACACGTGCATTTCTTTGGTTGACCACAGTAAGGCTTGTTCTGAGTGGAATCTCTCCTGTTAAACCGCTGTATAGTCTTGGCCATCATGCTGCAGCTCAGTTTTAGGGTCTTGGCAATCTTTTTATAGCCTAGGCCATCTTTATGTAGGGAAAATGGATAATTGGCCCAATTTGGACATTTTCACTTAGGGGTGTACTCACTTTTTTTGCCAGCGGTTTAGACATTAATGGCTGTGTGTTGAGTTATTTTGAGGGGACAGCAAATTTACACTGTTATACAAGCTGTACACTCACTACTTTATATTGTAGCAAAGTGTCATTTCTTCAGTGTTGTCACATGAAAAGATAAAGATACTGTATATACAATAATTTGGATATGTCAGGCTACAATTAAAGAGGAGCTCCAGCCACCTATAAAAAAAAATAAATAAAAGTCAGCAGCTACAAAAAGTATAGCTGCTGACTCTTAAAAAACAGCCACCCACCTGTCCCATGGACCAGTGGTGAGCTACCCCAGCCGTCTTCATCCTCCATCCTCCCTCGGCGGCGCTGGCATCTTCACTATGGGCACCTGGCTGTTACAGCTTGCGGCTTCGCAGCCGGGTGCCCACTGCGCATGCGCGAGTCGCACTGCACATTCTGGATTGGTGGATGCAGTTATCTGGGACCTTTCAGAGTCCCAGAAGAGTGCAGGGGGGAGGGAGGGAGGAACATTTCTATTCCCTAGGAACAGAAGTGGGAGCAGGTACCTAGCAAAATCAGGTACCTGCTTCCCCCCACCCCGCTCCTCAAAAGTTCCAATTGTGCAAGAGGAGCGGGGGACGAGTCCTTAAACTGGAACTTTCCCTTTTGGATAGAGTTCGGCTTCAAGTCTCTTTTTGGCCAACTTTAAAATTTTGCACTGTTGATTTGATGTCCCTAGATGTAAAAGGTCAGTATGTTATCATCCTTGCTTCTGGGTTTGGAGTGCTGAATGCTTAAATTAAGTGCAACTCATGTGTAGATACTTTAGGTTTTTAGTTCATTTTCATTTTGCTTGAAGCACAACACAAATAGTATTTTTTGGTTCAGGCATCTTTGTAGCACCACATCCATTCTCAGGCAAGAGTTATAGCTTTATGCATTCTTTTCTTTCCAAATAAGTAAAGCATTCTCATATTTAAACAACAAAAGAGTATGCCTTTAGCTCTCATCTGCTCTCTTGTTTACTCCTGGAAGTGATATTAACCACTTGAGCTCCAGAAGGTTTTACCCCCTTCATGACCAGAGCATTTTTTACTATTCAGCACTGCGCTACTTTAACTGACAACTGCTTGGTCATGCAAACAAATGAAATATATATTTTTTTTCTTCACACAAATAGAGCTTTCTTGTGGTGGTATTTGAAAACAGAAAAAACAGAATTTGAAAACAGAAAAAAAAAAGACAGAAAATGTTATAAAACATATCCAATAAAATCAAATTTCTTCATAAATTTAGGCCAAATTATATTTTGCTAAATGTCCTTGGTAAAAAAAAAAAAAAATCTCAATAAAGGTATATTTATTGTTTTGAGTGAAAGTTATAATGTCTACAAACTATGAGATATATCCCGGGTCGGCAACCCGTGGACCATGATCTACCAGTCGTTCGCAACCAGGTGACTGGTGGATCACGTCTGGGATTGCCGACCTGCTGTCACAGAGCATGGAGCAGGGCAAAGCAGAGGAATGGGAAGTGGAGGTTTCCTGACAGACTCCATCTATGAAGACCTCAGAAAGTGAGGCATGAGTCCCTTTGCCCTTGTGACACCTTTGGTCAAGGCAATGAAGGGGGCATTTATATGAGTGAGAACCTGTAGAGTGTCCTGGAAAGCAAGAGGAAGTTCTTTAAGCACCTCTAGAGAGAGCGTTCTAACTTCCCTTTCCTAACAGAAATAAAGGACATAATTTTGGATGAGTGGAGCAAGGTCGCGAGATATACCTTCCTTCTGAGCAAGATGGCCAAGCTCTGTTCATTCAAAGATAAGGATTTGAAGCATCTAAAGGCTGCCTCTCTAGTTGTTGAGGCCTTGATGAGGCAAGCAAGCATGTCGCTCTTCCTCGGAAGATGCAGTGAATGGCCTGAAAGTCGGCCTGGGCTCTTGTGGCCATGTTTAAAGTGATGGAAACGTGGAAGGAGAATGTGGATGCAGTATTTAAGAGCGTTTTCAGAAACTAGGTAGTTCTGGATCCGGAGCCAGAGCTGGTGTCGGTTTCCATTGTGAGGCTCCAAATCACATCATCCGCATAGTGGCTTGGGTTTTGCTTTCGTTAGTTACGGCAAAGTGAGTGCTATGGCTGGGGCCTGGGCTTGCCGATCCCGCCTCTAACAGGCCTTGTGTAAGATCCCTTTGAGGGAGCTTCATTTTTTGGCAAGTTGGACGGCACCGTAACCCGGGCCACAGTTAGCAAGTTGGGTCTTGACTCAGGACCAGTGCCCACTAGGCCGTAAGATGACACAGTCTAGAGGACAAAGTTCAGAGCGTGCGAGGGTCGCATGTTTTTACAGACCAGGTCTGGATTTTAGGAAGAGCTGGTCAAGAGGCCAGATGTTTCCTCAGACGCATGCTAAAATCTTGACCTCGGGTATCAAAGAAGCTACTGAGTTTGAGCCTCAGACTATTGGAACATCAAAGCGGTCTTTTCACGGATGGCAGTGCTGTATCTTGGCTTAGACCAACAAGGCCCAGGTCTAGGGCGGCCCTTTGCAGGGGGGCAGCAAAAAAGCTGCTCCCCGCACTAAAAAAAAACAGCCTTCTCC
Source organism: Pelophylax lessonae (assembly GCF_965119305.1). Classification (NCBI taxonomy): domain Eukaryota; kingdom Metazoa; phylum Chordata; class Amphibia; order Anura; family Ranidae; genus Pelophylax; species Pelophylax lessonae. Next base: position 459,243,526 of record NC_138768.1, read on the forward strand.
CGACTCCAGCACGAAAAGGGTCCCCGCCGGCTTGCACTACACTTTTAGTATAGTGCCAGTCTTATGGGTTGAATTGGGTCGGAGGGCAGGGTTCAGGAGGCAAATCAGTCTGACGGCCCCATAAAGCAGTCACACTGCTACCTGCCGGTTTGATAATACTGGCCGGTGAGGACATTCAGACAGACCGCAGGCTGCCGACCACACCTAATACAACTGGCCCGATGGCCGCCAATGCTAAAAAGTGTGGCACTACAGCCTAATGCTCCACCTACCCTCCTCCGCCCCCATGTATGGCAGGCATTATGACAATAATATAATTTCGTCCTTGTCCTTGAGCAAGCATATTGAATTACATCCTATACAATTAAGACTTAATTGTATATGATGGCAATAATATTTTGGACCTACTCACCCCATATGTGCTATCGCAATATGTCAGTGGGTTAGTAAGATTACTTGAATCTGATAAGATATTTGGACTTGTGTTTGCTGCCACTAATTGTAATGATAGGATTATTTCACTTATTTGTATAATGACTATGGACTTCCTAGTCATTATACAAATAAGTGAAATAATCCTATGATTACAATCAGTGGCAGCAAACACAAGTTCAAATATCTTAAAAGAAAGGAGTAATCTTACTAATCCAGTGACATAAGGCTGTACTAATGGGCACTGATAACAATTCTTCCTTACTCTATACCTGTTGCAAATTGTCCTGGGCACTGTCTTTGCTTGTGTACACTACATTTTGTGTAGATATTGATTAATTAAGTGGATATTTCAAAAACTTTGATTTCTGCATCCATCATTTTACTTTTTGTAGATTGCTTATTTGAGACACAGCATGCAGTGGCTACACATGTGCTCAAAACAAATCTATTTTAGAAGTGATATGCAACTTAGAAAGGCTTTGTCAAATGTGACATCAAGAATCAGGAACAGCTTTGCCTTAAAGCGTTTTTACCCCCCCCCCCCAAAAAAAAAAAAAAAAAAAAAGATCCTGTTCCTTTAAACACAGTGCTTGTGCTGTGTAATTTGCCCCCCTGTATCACCTGAAATACCTGGCTGATCCTGCCAGTTTCTGCCCTTCCCCTGTAAACTGACCACGGTGTAACTGACCACCCGAAGAGTGAACCCCCTCATTGAGGACACCTTCCCAGAGGGTTCACTCTTCGGTGATATACCTATATATATATATATATATATATATATATATATATATATACACACACACACACACACACACACACACACACACACACACACTGGTGTATATATCATCACTATTTTATTTCCTATTTTTTCCTGAATAGGATTACGTTTTCCTGTTTTCCTTGCTGTCCCTTTTGTGGCCTTAATTGTGGTCTAGGACCTCCTTGTCCATCCTTGAACCCTTGACATGTAGTCTTTTCTCAGTTAAATCAGTCACTATTAGGCTTGTGACGGTATCAGATTTTCATGCTGCGATTAATTGATTAAGGTTTTGCCACGGTATACGGTATTATCACGGTATTCTATTATTAAATTTAAATTATTAAATTTCTACCTCACTTCAATTTCATTGCTGAATTTAGGGGCTTTGGTTCACTTTTGCACATTATTATATAGTCAGTCAGTACAGACTCTGTGAACCAGGCCTAAAATAGGTCATCAAGCAGTGTCTGGCCTAACTGGTGATAACTGGTCCTGGCGCTCGGCTCCGATCCGATGGCCTGGTCATTAAGAGGGCAAATCCTTGTGGTCAAGAAGTGGTTAAACCTGAAGGAGGTGTTGTTTATAAATTACTTTACTATTGCTTTAGGCCTGGTTCACATGTATGCGGGTTGGTGGTTCACATGTATGCGGGTTGGTGGTTCACATGTATGCGGGTTGGCGGCCCACATTTGCACAGGCATAGCAGCCCATTGATTTGAACGGGCTGCTATGCCCTCATTTTCCGCAGAAAAAAGGTGCATGCAGCATTTTTTTTAAAATTCAGTGGCCTTGAAATCCATCCTGCTTTTGCACCATGCGACTAACCTGCAGTTCCTGCTCTGGCAAGCTTTCTGCATTTTTTGTATACGTGGGCACGGCATTTAAAAACAGTTTGCGTGTGCAGCAACGGCAGGTAAGTCGCATGGTGCAAAAGAAGGATGGATTTCATGGCCACTGCATTTTTTTAAATTCTGCATGCACCTTTTTTCAGCTGAAAACGCAGGCATAGCAGCTCAAGCCCATTCACTTGAATGGGCTGCTATGCCTGTGCAAATGTGGGCCCCCAACCCGCATACATGTGAACCACCAACCCGCATACATGTGAACCAGGCCTAAAGCAATAGTAAAGTCATTAATAGATAAAAACACCGGTCCTCCTGCAGGTTTAACCACTTCTGGATCGCAAGGATTTGCCCCTTTAAAGACCAGGCCATCGGATCAGAGCGCCAGGACCAGTCATCACCAGGTAGGCCAGACACTGCTTGATGGCTATATAATAATGTAATGTGGGCTGCTATGCGTGTGTGTGTATATGTGTGTATATATATATATATATATATATATATATATATATATATATATATAAATATATTAGAGCTGCACGATTCTGGCCAAAATGAGAATCACGATTTTTTAGCTTGGAATAAAGATCACGATTCTCTCACGATTCTCTGTGTAACAAAAAAAAAAAATTGGGATAACTTTACTGTTACGTTTTTTTTTTTTTTTTATTCATTAAAGTCTATTAATTGCGTTTGAAAGACTGCTGCGCAAATACAGTGTGACATAAAATATTACAACAATCGCCATTTTTTTCTGTAGGGTCTCTGCTAAAAAAATATATAAAATGTTTGGGGGTTCTAAGTACTTTTCTAGCAAAAAAAAAATTGATTTTAACTTGCAAGCAACAAGTGTCAGAAAAAGATCCAGTCTTTAAGAGGTTAAACTTCCTTTCTCCCTGGCAGAGGGAAGGAAAAGATACAATGTAATCATTTTTGTTTATAGTTAGGTGTTAGCTGTGTGAGTGAATGAGTCATCCAGCTCACTGAAATGTATCAATTCACAAGTCAGACCCAGGAGCAGAGAAACTCGGTATTTTAAAAATGCCACAATAACAATATCGTGGCTATGCAATACTGCGATATATCGAATTACCGAAAACCGGCATATGTCTAGTCACTATACATGCTACGATAGAATGTAAGTGATATTGCATTTATGTGTCTATATGATCTGTAAAATAAGATATTTTGTATATGAACTGCGGTTGGACTGTATAAGCTCTTGATACTAATTGTTTTCTTTATAAAAACGTTAATTACAGACATTGGTAAATTGTGGACATCCTTCCCCCAGAAGAAGACATTGTGTTGAAACGCGTTGGGGTCTCTTTGTCCATATGCTCTGTTCCATACCAGATTAACAATACTGCTGCATGCTGTAGGGTATACAAGTTGTATTTGTTCTTATTGAATTGATATATGTGTATTCAACCTTTTTTCACTGCTTGTTTTGGAGTATTTCTCCTTTTTAATGCTGTGTTTAATAAAAATACCAACATTTTTTATATATTTTCACCTTCCGTGTTAATGTTCCATTACTTACACTGTCTGGGTATCGCATAATCCTGTTCCTCTATAAACTGACCCTCCCAAAGATCATTTCTTGTTCAAAGTTAGGGATAGATACCTAATAACGCTCTCTTTTTCTACTCCTCATCGAGGATTAATATTTGATATCCTATCGGAACTTAGCTACTTTTTGTAATGTGTAAACAAAAGACTAGATCGCAGTCTTGCAAATCTGAGAAACAGGTGCCTGATGCTGAAAAGCTTAAGTGGCACTAACCCACCTAAAGGAGTTTGATCTCATGAGAAGGAGAAACTATGTATCTGAGATCACAGACTTGAAGGATAAGTTGCTGCATCAATCAGGCCATAGTGGAACAGAAAGGTGGTTGTCTCTTACAGTAACCTTTAGGAATGAAACCCGAGAGTCAGACTGATGTAGGAAAACTGTAGCAAAGATACTGAAAAAGAATCGCTAAGGCAGAGATTCGACCCTTCATGCTACCCAAGGCCAAACACTGATCTAGACCAGACTGAAGAAAAGACAGTATTCATGCCATGGATTACTTTCTAGGATGACATTTTCTCACCTTACTTCAAGAGCGAGAAATATGCCTTTCAGATGCAACGATAGACTTTGCGGAAAGGTGATTTCCTAACTTTGAAGAATGTAGTGATAGCCAAATCCAAAATACCACTGTCCCTTTAAGACCTAGATCTCAACAGGCAGGACATTTAAGCCAGTGACTAAGAAGCAGGGTGGCAAATCAAGACCTTGGACAGAAGATCCAGACCATCTGGGATAGCCCACAGAGAGTCTACAAGGAGTCAAACTTGGCCAGTTTGTTGTTGAACCTGGAAGCCAGGAGGTCTTTGAAACACCTCCTGGTGAAGGGACCACCCTCTGGAATCCAGATTTTGATGACTGAGAAAGTCTGACAACTGTACATACCCAGAAAATGCACGGTGGACAGGGCTGGAACATGAAGCTGCACCCAAGCCGGAATTTGCTCAGCTTTCCTCTAAGCTGCAAGACTTCTGGTTCTTCCTTAATGGTTGATGTATGCCACTACTTTGGCACTGACTGAATCCAGGTTGGATAACCTTCTGCAGTTGAGAAGTCCAGCATAATAGGGGCAACAGAATCACTCTGAGCTCCGGAATATTGATTGTTAGTCAAGATCCAGTCCCCTGGGACTCCTCCCCAGTCTGACTGGCTGGCATCTGTGGAGAGAACCTTCCAGGCCAATGAAAAGAATGATTTTTCCAACCTGTAACCTACCATGCTAGGGCAAGCCTGGTTTTGCATGTTCAAACAACTTTGACGATCCAGGGACTGAGCCTCCCTGTCCCTATACAGCCAGAAAGTTAAGTTGCAATGATATGAAGTAAAATTGGATATACAGTACTGTCTTGAAGGAGACACTCCAACTGATGGGATCACGCTGCCTTCTTGAGTCTCAGGGTCCACCTGAATCTTCACAGGGTCGAGAAATTTCATTGGTCATAGGCTGACAGAAACAACAACATATGTCTCTCAGGACAAAATGGATATTTGTGTGATTTTAAAGGTGCATTATCTCTCAAAAACTATAAATTCTCAACCATATCAAGAAATCTGTATTTCATTAGTGCTTCACCAATAATCAATTGGTCAAAGAGAAAAGGTTCCACATTATAACAAAACATACAAAATGTATATCTCTTATAAACCAACCCCTTATAAGCTCACCCACAGCATAACATTACTCATCCAGCTCGGGGGCATCTATAACTACAACCTCCCAAATTCAAAGCAGTAACATGCAGTGTACATAATGTATAACAGCCTTTCTCAAACAGTGTGCCGCGGCACACTGGTGTGCCGCCAGAGGTCCTGAAGTGTGCCGCAGAATAGTGGGAGAGAAGGGCTGTCAGTTGAGCCCGATCTCCTGATCCCCTGCCAAAATGTACATCGGCACTTCAAGGGAGCTCCGTCAGCTTCAAAAGTGAAAGGGAAGGAAGGAAGGAGTGTGCTGTGCTCTCTGCTTCCCCCTACAGTGCATTACTCAGCTGAATGAGAAAAAGGTACTGTGCTAGAACATTTTAAAGGGCTTTATACATGTGTGTTCGTGTGTGTGTGTGCATGTGTGTTAATATGTGTTTGTACATGTGTCTGTGTGTGTACATGTGTGTGCACATATGCCTGTATTTGTGTACACGTGTGTCTGTATATGTGTGTGTGTACAAGTGTCTGTCTGTGTCTGTATGTGTGCATATATATGTAGTAGGTTTTCCAGGCATTGGGCCTGATGTGGGTCTGCCATTGTTACTGGTTACCTCTCCGGCCCATGTGAGCTGCGACCCTGGGTGTGAGAACTGAGACATGGACAACTCCGGCATCTTTGTTTGGTTGTTTTATTGTGTTTTTAGGGGATGGGAGAAGGGAATGAGTGGGATACCCCTTTGGCTCGACTATGTACAATTCTGGGACTTTATACAAAAATGCCCGTTAGCGCTGTCTTGACGCCAGCAGATGCTAGCCAGCGCTTACTGGCGCTTGGAACACACTGTATCTCTGAAAGCTGTGCTGGAACTCCGAAGTCTAAAAGATCCAGGACTGTAGAGTACTGAACTTCTAAGAATACTTGCACTCAAAGTCACTGACTACTCCCTCCTGCCTTGCACTGGCTTGAGGTAGCTTGTTGTGAATTCCTGTATGGCTGCAACTCTTAACTGATGCACTACACACTATGCATTGACTCTTCAGGGCCCAAACTGCAGACAGCCCCTTTAACTCTTCAGGGTCCCCCATCTAGGCACCCCCTCTGTCACTTCAGGGTCCTCTACCTAGGCACCCCCTTTACAGCTAGCTGACACTTGGATTCTAGAACCTTCTCCGGAGTGGTCCCCTCTGACACTAGGCAGACCCCCAGGGCAATCCTCAGTACTCACGACCTGTGTAGGCTTTCCTGGGACTGGACCCCTCTTTCCCTCCGCTAGTTTTCGGCACACCGGATCCCTGCAGCTCAACTCAGCATCCTCTGGATTCTCGGACAGCACCCCGAGACATCCACTTTCTCAACAGGAGAAGAGACAGCTGTGCTCTCCCTCCTGGGTCTCTGCTCCCGCCAAAGGCGCTCAGTCACGCATTCCCCTCAGACTTATACCCACTCCCAGAATCCTTTGCAGCAGAATCTGCCTTCTGGGGTAGTTACAAGCCAGAATGTGTCCCTGATTGCGTTTCCTCCACTGCCCTATGCGAAGCCTCTCAAAGAGCCATTGGGGAGACTCCCCTCTCAGCAGACACACCTGGAAGCCATGACACCCTACCCAACAAAACAATCATGGCCCTGTTAGGCAGACAAGGCCCACTATGCATTTACCTAGCACCTACCTGTAGGGTGCTACATATACATGTGTCTGTGTGTGTGTACATGTGTTTGTGTGTGTGTGCGTATGTGTGTGTGTGTGTTCATGTGCATGTGTGTTCATATGTGTGTGTATGTTCTTTTAATCCTGAACCGCCCTATTCCTGTACCATCAGAAATGCTTTTTTTAGGGCTTGTTTGTGATAGCAGCAAGGACTGCTGCTCCTCTGAAAAGCAATCCATGCTCAGATTGCTTTTCAGAGACATTTGGCAGGAGGTAAAAAAGCAATATGTTGCCTACTCACCGCCCATTTTAAGCCTGTAAATGTAGCATCACTACACGCAACCATGCAATGCACACAGTTGTGGGGTAGTTGCAGTGCAGCCCCATTCACCCTGGGTATACCTCTGGCTGCAGCCACAGCAAGTGTTCAGCCCCAGCCGCTGCTTCTGCAGCTAAAAGGGGAGGAGTTTTGGGGTGGTAAAAATAGCTCAACCATTGGGTTTTACCACCCCTCCAACCTGACATGTGAACAAGCCCTTGGTTCACATCTGCATGACAGCGTGCTGCGTGTAGGGCAGCAAATTCATTTCAATGGGATTCCCTACCTGCAGTGAAAGAAGTCCCTGACCCTTTTTTTTAAATTACGCCGCACCAAAAGCACCCCATGTTTTCTAATGTGTGGGGTACTATTAAGAATTATTGGCATCCCTAAAGAGCAGAGCATTTGTCATGGAACGAGCGCGGTTTTGCTCTTGTTCTGCGACATACAGTAATGTGAACTGAACCTTGGACAGAGGTGCCTCAAGACTAAAAATACTTGTCAAGGGAGCCCGACTGGAAAAAGGTTGAGAAACACTGATGTATAATATACATATGAAAAGATGTTGGCTGTGGAGGAGCTAGCACCATGGTGAAGACCTGAGGAGTAGTGGACAGAATAAAGAGAGGGACGGCAAATTGGTGATGTTGCAAGCCTACAGCAAAATGTAGGTATTTTTGATGTGCCAGGAAAGTGGTGACAAGCAAGTAGGCATTCTTGATGTCCACAGAGGTCAGCTCCCCAGAAACAGGGAAGCCATTACCACAGTTCCATATAGAACATTTCTGGATCTGAAGGTCCTTAATACATTTCAAAAGTATTGAGGACCTTCAGATCCAGAGATACAGAATAGGGCAAACACCTCCTTTTGCCTTGGGGATGGTGAACAGGTTTGAATAGAAGCCTTAGAACCCCTCTATTTTTAAGACAGTGTTTGACCCCCTTCAGAAAGAGCTGCTCCAGAGCAGTATGGAGTTCCACCAGTCTTTGTGGGGAGAGCAGGGTGGAGGTAAAGACCAAAATTGCAGCTAGTAGCCTGCCTCTGCAAACCCTTGTCTGGACCCCAAAGGCCAGAACATGGTATCTAGACAATAAGAGCCCCCCATTGAGAGGAAGACTTGATTGTGGAACTAGAGGATTGGCTCAGAAGTTGCCGCAGAACTGAATTTCAGGCTTTGCATTGGACTTGGAAGCCTGGGAAATAAAAGAAACGCTTCTTAGGTTCAGAAGCAAAAGGTTTCATAGGAAGTTTTTCTTTCTTTTTATGAACAAAAAGGGTAATGCTATTCCAGGAGCCATTTCCAATTCCCAAGGGCATATATACAAGAAATGTTTATTTGGGCCTAAGGGTTCTCTGCATGTGTGCTGAAAAGAGGCCCATTCTGGATATTTGGTGAATAATATTCCCTATGTCAACACAACAGAGCAAGGCCACAGGCAAGAGCACCAGTTGTTAGAGGACAGAGGGGTCCACCAGGATAGAACCAGGATCCTTAGACATCTCCTTGGACCAGACAGCCGAGGTCTTGCAAATGGACATGCCCACAATAACAAGTTGCAGAGCAGGGCCTGCAAAAGAAAAAAAAAGTTTTTAGGCTGGCCAAACACTATAGGAAAAATCGGCCGAAATTCGGTCATTTGGAAAGTTCTATTGTTTTTTGGCCAGTTAATGGCCACAAATTGGTAATCGGTTGTGATATTTTTGAGAAGAAAAAACAAAGGACAAATTTGGAAATTTTCTGCCGAATGAACGATAAATTAAAAGGTTAATGTGTTTCTTGTCCAAACTGTTTGCACTAGGTATATGTAAAAAAAAGGAACAAAAAATTGATTCATTTATGTTCATTGAACAATTTATCGGTCATTACATGATGGCACTATTGTTTGCTTTTATGGTCGTATGACCAGCATTAGAAAGGGCTTCAAACCTTTTATCCACAGGGTCTTTAAACACTCGATCCATAACTGGGAAAGTCCACTTTTTAGGAACTCCTCCACTTCCTAAGCATTTGAGAAGATTCTTTCAGGATTCGGACAGTCACTGAACAAATATGAGTGAACAGAAAATGTTTTGGCAGGCTGGGGGCTCTTTAAATAATAGGAGAATGTTATTGTGACTCTGTTGATCCAAATGCAAAGCATATTTCAAATATCTCCCGTCACTTTAAAGAATGCCATTCTGATAACTTCTGGTCTTCCTTTAGGTTTACTGGCATTGAGAGGTTGACTCCTATGCCCAGGGGTGGCGATAGGAACAGGCAGCTTTTAGATAGAGAGGCATGGTGGATATTTAGAATAAATACCAGGGTCCCTTAGGGGTTAAACCTCAGACAGGACCTGGATTTACACTTATGTTGATTCCCTTTTGTACTACCTGCCTCTTCTGTTTTAGTACTATTTTCTATCCCCTAAGTGACAATGTCCAAATTGAGCCCAATTATCCATTTTCCCTCATGTGTCATGTGACTCGTTAGTGTTACAAGGTCTCAGGTGTGAATATGGAGCAGGTGTGTTAAATTTGGTGTTATCGCTCTCACTCTCTCCTGGTCACTTGAAGTTCAACATGGCACCTCATGGCAAAGAACTCTCTGAGGATCTGAAAAAAAGAATTGTTTCTCTACATAAAGATGGCCTGGGCTATAAGAAGATTGCCAGGACCCTGAAACTGAGCTGCAGCATGGTGGCCAAGACCATACAGCGGTTTAACAGGACAGGTTCCACTCAGAACAGGCCTCGCCATGGTCGGCCAAAGAAGTTGAGTGCACGTACGTCATATCCAGAAGTTTTCTTTGGGAAATAGACGCATGAGTGCTGCCAGCATTGCTGCAAAGGTTGAAGGGGTGGGGAGCAGTGGTGTATTTAGGTTTTGTGCTGCCCTAGGCCGGACTAAATTCGTGCACGCCCTAATTTAACTACGACTCACCCCTTCCTGTCAAAGCCACACCCCTTCCTGTTTCGCGCAGCCGAGCCAGCTTGCCACAGTAAAACTGCAGCGGGTGGTTGGCAAGTGGTTAACCACTTGCCGTTCGCCTACCGCCGAATTACTGCGGCAGGCTGGCTCGGCTGAGCAAACTGACCTTTGTGTACATCGGTTCCTGGGAGAGCTCCTGGGGCTAAGCGTGCACTCCTGGGGCCCCCACTAGGCAGCGGAGATGCCAATCCACAGGGCCGGCGGCCGCAGTTGCCGCCGGGCACACACGATCGCTCCCCGCTGAGAGAGAAGGACGGTCGGATGTTGTAAACACAGCCGACCGTTGTTCTCTCTGAAATGACCACAGAGCGCCTGTGTTCCTCCTATTTAGGATCACAGGTCTCTGTGGTCATTTCACAAGTCCCTCCCCCAAATAGTTAGAAAACACCCCCTAGGCTCACATTTAACCCTTTGATTACCCCTGGTGTTAACCCCCTTCCCTGCCAGTGTCATTATTACAGTGACAGTGCATATTTTTAGCACTGATTACTGTAGTAATGTCACTGGTCTCCCCAAAAGTGTCACAAAATGTCAGTCAGGGGTCCGATCTGTCCGCCGCAATGTCGCGGCCCCACTAAAAATCGCAGATCGCCGCCATTACTAGTAAAAAAAAAATTAAATAAATAAAAATGATACATTTTTCTCCTAGCTTGTAGACACGATAACTTTTGCGCAAACCAATCAAAATACGCTTATTGGGATTTTTTTTTACCAAAAATATGTATCAGAAAACAAATTGGCCTAAAAGGATAAAACATTTTGATTTTTAATTTTTTTTTTTTTGGAAATATTATGTAGCAGAATGTGAAAAAAAAATTGTTGCTCTTTTTTTGTTTATAGCGCAATAAATAAAAAAATCGCACAGCTGATCAAATACCACCAAAAGAAAGCTCTATTTGTGGTGAAAAAAGGGACATCAACTTTTTTAGGGTACAGCGTCGCACGACGACTGCGCAATTGTCCATTAAATAATGCAGTCCTGAATTGCAAAAATAGCCTGGTCATTAAGGGGGAAAATCCTCCAGTCCATAAGTGGTTAAAGCTTGGAACAGTTTGCAGTACAATACATGAACTTTCACTGCATGTGAACTGTTAAATGCATTTGCATTGGTTTCAGAATGCATGGAGCACTTTGCACATGCTGAAACCAATGCAAACTCATTTACCAGTTCACATGCAGTGAAAGTTCATGTATTGTACTGCAAACTGCTCCATATTTGTTGAACATACTGAGTGACATTTTCTGCAACAATTAAATGGAATTAATATGTAATTCTAGCAATGCCATTAGCAGTGGTGGTAGTGGTAACCTAAAATGGTGACTCAGTCCTACCTGCTATCTGATGTCCTGGTGGTTTGGCTGGGGGTTCCCTTTTCCTCCTCGAGTCCTCTCTCTCCTCCTGCTCGATATAGACCCATGCCGCACTGAGGAGGGTAGGCGGAGCATTAAACTCCGCCCCACCCACTTTTTGAAGTGCAGCCGCTCACTGCGGCTTTATGGGGCGCCAGTCCCTCCCTTCCTGGCAAGTACGCCCCTTCACTGTGTGTGTGTGTGTGTGGGAGGCGGCGGGACTCGGGAAGGACAAGGTAAGTGGGCGGGAGCAGACAAGGGGGCGGCGGCACATAAGATGACTGCGGATGCAGACAGGTCTGATAGAACGGATCAGGGTTTTTTTTATGCGGGGGGGGGGGCGGATTTTTGCCGCCCCCCCCCCACAAAGTGCCGCCCTAGGCCTGGGCCTTGTCGGCCTAGGCCAAAATACCGCAGTGGTGGGGAGTCAGCCTGTCCGTGCTCAGACCATATGCCGCACACTGCATCAAGTTGGTCTGCATGGCTGTTGTCCCAGAAGAAAGCCCACAAACAGTATGCTGAAGACAAGCAAACTAAGGACATGGATTACTGGAACCATGTCCTGTGATCTGAAAAGACCAAGATAAACGTATTTGGTTCAGATGGTGTCAAGCGTGTGTGGCGGCAACCAGGTGAGGAGTACAAAGACAAGTGTGTCTTGCCTACAGTCAAGCATTGTGGTGGGAGTGTCATGGTCTGGGGCTGCATGAGTTCTACCGGCACTGGGGAGCTACAGTTCACTGAGGGAACCATGAATGCCAACATGTACTGTGACATACTGAAGCAGAGCATGATCCCCTCCATTTGGAGACTGGGCCCCAGGGCAGTATTCCAACATGATAACAATCCCAAACACTCCTCCAAGACAACCACTGCTTTGCTAAAGAAGCTGAGGGTAAAGGTGATGGACTGGCCAAGCATGTCTCTAGACCTAAACCCTATTGAGCATCTGTGGGGCATCCTCAAACTGAAGGTGGAGGAGCGCAAGGTCTCTAACATCCACCATGTCATCATAGAGGAGTGGAAGAGGACTCCAGTAGCATCCTGTGAAGCTCTGGTGAATTCCATGCCTAAGAGGGTTACGGGCCCAATTTGTACATTTTGACTTCGGGGTGTACTCATTTTTGTTGCCAGCGGTTTAGACATTAATGGCCGTGTGTTACATATTTTGAGGGGACAGCAAACTTGCATTGTTATACAAGCTGTACACTCACTACTTTACATTGTAGCAAAGTGCCATTTCTTCAGTGTTTTGACATGAAAAGATATAATAAAATATTTACAAAAATGTGAGGGGTGTACTCACTTTGTGAGATACTGTATATATTGTGGCATTTTCGTACATGGCGTTTGTAGTAAACAAGGCCCACAAGGCTGAAACGCGCTTACATCTGCTGGCTGCATGCATGTACACAATGGACAACTAGTAGGGGTGCACAGGTAGTAAACCTGTATATTAGCACCAAAATTCAAAATCAGTTGCAGTGTCGCAGAGTTGCAGTGTCCTCTCCTGCCACCGAACTGCAACAGAATGCAGGAGCTCCTGAGATATAACTCCCTAGGAGAAGCTCTGACTTACCAAAGCAGTAGTCTTGACAGCTTGCGGTCCCCACTGGGTAAATAAGCAGGATTCACTGTTCTTCATCCTTCTTCTGTACTTACTGCTAAAGGAGTCCTCAGGGATGGAAGTCCTCTGGTAGTGTGGACCATGGTCCTGGACCTGTATCGCACTCTGAGGCTAACTGCGCGTTGCATCAAAGGTGCCTAGGTGAGCGCCTATTGCAGAGGCCAGTGCCACAATACAGTCCGGCTGCACTTCTTCACAGCAGAGTCTGGGTATAGCTTCTAGGGCAGAGAGTTAGCTGATCTAGAAGCTACAAGTCCCAGTAGCTCTGCAGCAAACTATGGAAAATCACTTGAGAAAAAAATAATTATGAGAAAAGTAAAAGAGAATTGCTTTATTGCGAGGAGAGAAGATGTCTGTTCTCCTAGGACACTAGCTATAAGCTCAGCAAGGCTAGGAGAGGGAGGGGTTATACTGGGTTTATACTAAGCTGTCCTTACAACTCTTGTTTGCCAGTCCTGAAGGCAGCAGCATAACCTCATGCCCATATACCCGAATACCCTTCCTGTCCTGTAATGCATGAGAAATATCTTTTTGCTTATTCTTGCATATTTTACTAGGCTGATTCACATTTAGCGATCTGTTGTGTTGTGTTACACTTTGCACATTAACATGTGTCCCATTAAGACCGCCAGCTCAAGTGAGTTGCCAATGCACCACAACAAATCAAAAAATGCACATGACCCTTTTTTGGCATTGTGGAATACCACAAGGCATGGTACTGTATGTCCATTCTGATGTGCTGCAGTGCGCTGTGTTTTGTACTTTGATGTACATTGCATTAGGGTGAGATTCACAATGAATGATATCACAGTGCATTAAACATAGAGCAACAGCATTGCTGTGTGTTACTGGAATGTGCTTGTTTTAGCACCCACTGCACAGCACACAAATGTGAATGGGCCCTTAGTAATTTCAGAAATATAGAGTACATTATTTTTTGGGATTTATGTATAAAGAGGTATAGAATCGAGGGTACCAGGTCTGCTTTTATACATGGCTCTCAATTTAGTTTTTAATGTACCTTCATCAAATGGTGAGTTTTTTTTTTTTACTTATCTGGTGGTGTTTATGTGACTGTATGATATACCTTTAATATTTTTTCCAACCGTGACCTATCTTAACCACTTAAGCCCCGGAAGATTTTACCCCCTTCCTGACCAGGCCCTATTTTGCGATTTGGCACTGCGTGATTTTAACGGACAATTGCGCGGTCGTGCGACGCTGTACCCAAATGAAATTGACGTCCTTTTTTTCCCACAAACAGAGCTTTCTTTTGGTGGTATTTGATCACCTGTGCAATTTTTACTTTTTGCGCTATAAACAAAAAAAGAGCGACAATTTTGAAAAAATAACAATATTTTTCACATTTTTTATATGAAATTCCCCCCAAAAAAATGTAAAAATCAAAATTTAACATTTTTGGCCAATTTGTTTTCTGCTACATATGTTTGGTAAAAAAAATTGCAATAAGCGTATTTTGATTGGTTTGCGCAAAAGTTATAGCGTTTACTAACTAAGGGAAAGATTTCTGTCATTTTTGGTGTTTTTTTTTTTTAAACGAGTAATGGCGGCGATCTGCGATTTTTTTTGCGGGACTGCGACATTGCGGTGGACAGATCGGACCCTTGACTGACATTTTTGACACTTTTGGGGTTACCAGTGACATTACTACAGTAATCAGTGCTATACAAATGCACTGTTACTGTAAAAATGACACTGGCAGGGAAGGGGTTAACTTTATTGGTGATGCAGGGGTTAAGTGTGTCCCTAGGGGCGTGCTTCTAATTGTAAAGGGGTGTGGCTAGTGATGTAAGCACAAAGACATACGATCCTATATAGCAGGATCGTATGATCTCTGTTCTTACATCAGGGAGAATGACAGGCGGCTTTGTTTACATTAGCCGCCTGCCTTTCTCCCTCTCCACGGGGAGATTGCGAGTGACCGGCGGACATCGCTGACTTCTTAGGGAACGAGCAGGGTCGGGAGCGCGCCTCCGGCGTCGCGTGCTCGCCCCCTACAGGCTCACAGGCTAGCGACGTAGTCCTACGTCACTTTGCCTGTACGGGGCTGACCGCCGCAGTAAATAGTCGTGCGGTGGTCAGCAAGCGGTTAAAGTAGAACTGAAAGCAAACGTTTTTTCTCATTTTGGGTAGAATAAGGGTTTACCATCTGTTTCCCATTGCACTTCCTGTCCTATAACCACAACAGGGAGTGGGAGGAAATCCCTCCAAAGTGGGGTAATTCCTGGTAGTCACCAAGGTCAGAAGAACTAGTAGAACTACAAGAACTAGTTCTCATTTGGAAGATTTCCCCACTATTTCTGTTCTCGTGACCACTCAATATTGAGTCTAACTGGACAATTAGAGAGAGTGAATCTCCCCAACAGACACCAATAAAAACCCGAGAGGTGTTCTAATCCCTACTCAACTCTATTCAAAACCAATGTGCCTTTAGTTATACTTTAAGAAAAATAGGGAACTTGGTCTTTTAAAGCCAATCAAAAAGCGATTGTTCAATTCTTGCTAGGTATACAATTAACCTACAAGGAATGTTTTTTTTTCTAGACAAAACTGGAATTTTCCATGCTCTATACTTCTCAGACATCCTTTACATGTCCTTCCAAGTAGCATATAAATTTTAATATAAATTTTAACTTACTTCAGTCTTGATTGGCCTCAGACCTAGGTTCTCAACTTGTTGCAATTACTGAGCAGACCTTTGACCCTACAAACCAATAGTTAGGGTTTTCATTGCCAATCTCATGGAACTGTCTTGGCTTACAACAAAATGCAGATCCAGAACACTTGTTGCTGCTGGAATGCAGTGTCTGCAAAGTTCCTATGGGGTTTGCCTTCCAAAGAGACGGCAGCACAGGACACAGAGCAGGACACAAGTATGTATAAGTTGAACTGCCTCTTGACCACCACGGATGGAAGAGGGGACATTCTCCGCTCATAAAGCCTAGAAAGGAGGGTGGAGCTACATCCCGCTGACCACCAATGCTTTGAAGGGGGGAGGGGGTGTGGGTGGGGAATCTTTTTACTGACTACCAATACCGTGGGGGGGCCTTCCACAGATCACCAATGCCTATGAAGGAGAAACCGTGGAATTTATATCTCACTGCCCACCAATGACAAGGGGGGCATCTTAATACTAGGGATGATCGAACGGTTCGGGTCGACCATCGGTTCGACCCGAACATTGGCTGTTCGAGGTTCGGCCGAATTTAGAACTTTTTGCCCAAAAAGTTCGGAATTCGGCAACCAGAACCAACCAAAATGCAATGGGACAGGAAATGGGCTTTAAAAGCCCATGATTGGACCAGAACCATTAGCAAAAGCCAATTGAGGGGGCAGGAGAATGCTAGGAATGTGATTGGAGTGACTAGGGGGTCCCTAGACCAAACATTAGTGAATACGCCCCCCAGTATATAAGATAGCCCCGGCAAATTCCTAGCATTGTAATACAGGGACATGGAAGAGAATGGAAGCAGTTCTGTTAAATTGGCTTCAAAAGTGTCATTTAGCATTTATTAGTGTGAGGAAAGGGATATCTAGTGTAGTTAGAGTGCTCTTTTACACTTTAGTTAGATGCAAAAATTTAGTTTCTGTAGGGAAAGTGTTAATTGCCAGGGTGACCGTAGTGTAGTGTAGGGTGAACTGACTCTGACTGCTATGGCAGGGTGATCTGTCCTGTATATATACACCTAGACATATATAGGTGTGATAGTAGCAGAAATATATGCTTGCGCTAATGAAATCATTTACACTAATATGGCTCCGCTCTTATAACACCTATATATATCTAAGTGTAAAATACATATAAGTATGTGTGTATATATACCACTATACACAAGTTTAGATGTTTTGCCTGTCTCCAAAAACCCCAAAAAAATGCCTGCAACAACACACCTGGGCGTTTTTTTTTTTTTGGCGCTTGCGTTTTTTTGGGCATTTTTTTGGGTTCTTTGGAGGCAGGCAAAACATCTGAACTTGTGTATAGTGGTATATATACACACATACTTATATGTATTTTACACTTATAGGAGCCATATTAGTGTAAATGATTTAATTAGCGCAAGCATATATTTCTGCTACTATCATACCTATATATGTCTAGGTGTATATATATATACATATAAGTATGTGTGTATATATACCCGTATACACAAGTTCAGATGTTTTGCCTGCCTGAAAAGACCCCAAAAAATGCCCAAAAAAACGCCTGCTACTAAACCGGCAAGGTGTGAAAAGAGAGAAGCCACTAACCTGTTCTATAAGTGACAAAATACAAACAATCTTTTTTTTTTTATGGTTCTGGACATGCTACAGAGCTGAAACTTCACAGGTACACTTTTTAGACCCCCCAGATACTAAATCCAAAGAAATTTTTTTTTTTTTAATTTTTTCAATAATTGTCTCTCTATCAAAAATGACAATTTTTAAGAACTTTTTTTTGTGTGATTAATAGTCCCTGGGGTATGACCCAGAACCCTAGGCACTTTTTAGGGGCATTATTTGGGTTTTAGGGCTTCAAAATGGTGTTTTTTGATTACCGAAGTTCGGGTCCCATTGATTTCAATGGGGTTCTGAAATCCGGGCTGAACTTTTGGGAAGTTCGGATGTTCTGGCCGAACCAAACTTTTGAAAAGTTCGATCATCCCTACTTACTACTACTGACCACCTGGGGGAGGGGGGGTTTCTTTGTTCCACTAACACCAATGCTGGGATGAGGGATTCCTCCTTCCACAAATAGACGTTAAGGAGAATTCTTCCTTCAATTGATGTCAACAATAGGGCACTCTTCCACTTATTCACCACTGACAATTTTGGATTTTTTCTCCCTATGATAACCATGTTGCCAACTGCTGACAATGGGATAATTTTTTCTACCCACTAACAATGCACTTGTCTTACTACTAATGATGGGGCATGTCTTCCTTCTATTGAACATCAATACTAGGCATATTTCCATCATAATAAGCACTGACTATGGGAAATGTCTTTCTCATTCTGACCACTAACACCAGAGCCTTTTTTTCACCTACTGGGGCATAATTTTCTCCCACTGGTGCCTGGTCATTATTTATTTTTGTGCTGTACATTATACAGTGCATCCAGAAAGTATATGCTGCTGTCCAAATCTGCCCCCCGTGCTCATTCATCCAGATTGGTGGCAGTATAATACAGGAGGTGTGTTACTGGCTAGATCACCAGGTGAAAACAGGTGAAAAAAGTCTTAAAAAAGAAAACTGATGCAGCCACTAGATCTATTGATCGGTAAGCTGGTGATGTTATAAAATCCTTCTACACATTACAAACAGAGTTTGGTCTTCCGAGACATCACTTTTTGCTTTTATTCTATTCTGGTGACGTTATAAAATCCTTCTACACATTACAAACAGACATCACTCTTTTCTTTTAACTATCTGGAGTTATATACAACACAAATTTAAAGCAGCGCTAGCCCTTAAAATTGTATAAATAAATAAATAAATAAATGACACTAGGTATCTCCTAGGTAAAAAATGTGACACTCTCAAGTAAAAAATGTGGATATAAAATTTGGTTAAACAATTTTTAGAAACAACTATATATTAAATAATGTGAAAATGACAATATTTCGGTGCTAAAATACATATATAATTATAAAAAGCTGTGACATCGTGCTAAAGTCCATAAAAAAATAACCCTTAGGTGATCAAAGTAAGGTGCTCCGGTGCCGGTTATACAATAAAGTGCTCCAAGGTGAAAAGGTGCCCCTCTTGGTTCGCTACTCACCACAACGCCAATATTTAAGAGCCTCAACAGTATTGCAAATAAGCCTTGACACCAGGATAATTTCCTCTGTACGCCTTTCACTGTATATATGGGTCCGCTTGCGCATCCACCATTAAGAGAAATAAAGGGCGTATATAGTGAAGTAAGTACGTAAGGTTTTATTTCTGCTTAGCAGCCAAATGCATACTTACAGCAAGTAAAAGATAATTAGGCATATACAAACAGTGCCTCGTGGTTACGCCGCTCGGCGTGCGTTCCACGGACAGGAAGTGATGAACCGGAAATGACGTGCCGCTCCGTGCGTGCGTGCGTCATTTCCGGTTCATCACTTCCTGTCCGTGGAACGCACGCCGAGCGGCGTAACCACGAGGCACTGTTTGTATATGCCTAATTATCTTTTACTTGCTGTAAGTATGCATTTGGCTGCTAAGCAGAAATAAAACCTTACGTACTTACTTCACTATATACGCCCTTTATTTCTCTTAATGGTGGATGCGCAAGCGGACCCATATATACAGTGAAAGGCGTACAGAGGAAATTATCCTGGTGTCAAGGCTTATTTGCAATACTGTTGAGGCTCTTAAATATTGGCGTTGTGGTGAGTAGCGAACCAAGAGGGGCACCTTTTCACCTTGGAGCACTTTATTGTATAACCGGCACCGGAGCACCTTACTTTGATCACCTAAGGGTTATTTTTTATGGACTTTAGCACGATGTCACAGCTTTTTATAATTATATATGTATTTTAGCACCGAAATATTGTCATTTTCACATTATTTAATATATAGTTGTTTCTAAAAATTGTTTAACCAAATTTTATATCCACATTTTTTACTTGAGAGTGTCACATTTTTTACCTAGGAGATACCTAGTGTCATTTATTTATTTATTTATTTATACAATTTTAAGGGCTAGCGCTGCTTTAAATTTGTGTTGTATATCATTCCTAAGATTTTCTTAGTGTCGCAGCAGCTGCTCATTTATAAATATATTATTTCTTTGCACTGAATTTATACACCATTTGATCACTTGGAGATTTATAATTTAGTTATTTTATTCCATAAGCGCGGGTATAAATTAGTTTTTTCACATTATCTGGAGTTATGCCATGCGCTTCAATCCCAAACAGTACATACTAGGATAATCTTAGAAGACCCTCGGCTTATTGGGGACATTATGCCAGCAACGGAAAAAAAGGGTATGATTTCTCGCATTTATATTACTCTTTTAGCACCAATGCTAAGACCAAGACCCTGCTAATTTGCCCTGTAGAGGGCAATAGGAGAATGGTGTGGGCCACCTGGATGGTGAGAAGTGGGCAGCTTTTTTAGTGTCCGCTGCTTTTCTATCCATCTTGGCATCCCAAAAGCTGTCTCAGTTATTCCTTCTACACCAGGTCTATAGGACACTTGTAAAATTATTTAAATGGAGAAGGCGAGATTGTCCTATCTGTCCCACATGCAATAATGAAGAAGGTAGTTTAATACATACAGTATGTTCTGAAGATGTCCAAAACTCTTTAGATATTGGACAGCTGTTATTAATACCATTTCCTCGGTTTATGATAGCCCTCTACCTCAGGACCCCACGGTCTGTCTCCTGGGTGCTCTAAACGAGGAGCTATATACTCCACCAGTATATACTGCTATCTAATGCCTACTTTATGAAGCTCGCTAACAGATGACCCAGCTATAGCTATCGCCACAAGACCCCCTCCCTCAGTCCAACAGTGGATCACACAGGTTAACTCAATCTTAGTCTGAGAAAAAAATCCTATCAACACCATAATGCCCCTATGAAATTCTCCAATATTTGGCAGCCATGGTTGGATAACCTGGGCCTGGATCCCCTTCACCTATTTCGAGACAGACTCCTCCACATCTTATAGAGAGTCTCCGAAGGGCATGGATCACATGTGGATATGTGTCTCCCTTTTTATTTTCTCAATACCTTAGATACATATGCTGTACGTGTTTTGCACTATTCACAGGATGATAAGATAGACTTGTACACCTGCCATGCAATACTTTTTGTTCTTGGTAGCTAGGGTGGCTAGTCAGCTAAAGCATGGTCAATCTACAGTACTCTGACAAGCAAATGGCTACTTTTTCCACCGCTATCCATTAATTTATTTTACTTATTTATATATACTCTTTTACATAGAACTGAAAATTTTCACAAAATCACTCATAAAAGACACTGTCCCACAAAATGATGTCCCTACCATAGTCATACATGTGTGCAGAGACTGTTAGGTCAGTATTAGATAATAGATAAAGCCAATCAACTCAGCAGTAAGTATTAGAGAAGCCTAAGGCACCTGGAAGAATTACATTTGGGCTTCTAGAGGACATAATCAATATTCTTGCTGGGAATTATGCCTAAGATGCTAAAGCTACAGAAAGTAAACACCAGTTTAGTTTTATGTTGGAAGTGAATAAGACGTATGTAAGAGCTGCCCTTTAGACCATCATCTGGGATCATCAGGGGTGCCATGCTGCATGCTGTATTTTGCACAGTGCCCTGTGTTTCCATGGTTTTGATGGGACAGCCAGCAGCACCATGGAAACACAAGATGCTAATACAGGACGGGTGGTATTTAGAGCCTCCCCAAGCATTAATGCCTCGTACACACGCAATGATTATCGGCCGACCGATCGGCCGTCTTTTGTCCAGTGTTGTTGTGTTGGTTGAAATGTGCTCTAGACTGCACACAAATTTTCTCGGCCAACAAAAATCTACTTCAGAAGTGATGTCATGTGATGGTTTAGTTTCCGTGTGTTTTTTCTTCTCTGAGCATGCCCAGTCTTGCTCATCAGATTTTTGTCTGCCGAAATCTGTACTGACTGACGGAAAATCGGCCGTTGTGGTGACGGCCAACAAAAATTTTATAGCCTGCACACCAGATTTTATTCGGCCGAAAAGTCGGAGTCGGTTGTCGAAAGCATCATACTAACAAGCCGAAAATCGGCCGATCGGACGTTGGCCGAAAATTCACCGCCAACTATCGACGCATGTGTACGGGGCATAAGAGGGAGACAGAACTCCATCTCCATCTACACCTGCTCTACCTCCTGATTACTGGCATGCTGCTGCAGCTGCGCTGTGTTGAAGATTACAAGGTAGGACCCTGATGTAAAGGGAAATTCAGGACTCTGGAGTGAAAGTAAAGGGCTGAAGAGCCAGATTTGGGGACTTAGGACTCTTAGGATAAGAGGGGGGATTGAGGATTTTGATGTAAAAGAGGGGAACTAAGGAAATCCTCCTCTGTCTATACCTACTACACCTTCTGGTCACTGGTATGCTGTTGCAACTGCGCTATGTTGAAGATCACAAAGTAGGACCCCGATGTGAAGTGTAGAGATAGGACTCTCTGGATGTAAAGGTGTGTGTGTTGGTTGGGGGGCAAGGTGGATGTGGGGGCACTGAGAACTCTGATGTGAAAAGGGTGTGTGTGTGTATGTGTGTGTGGGGAGCCTGGAAACTCTGATTTAAAAGAGGGGGAATGAGAACCCATGTGAAATTGGGGAGAAACGCAGATGTGAAAAGGGGGAGCTGGGGACAGAGGAATCTGATGTGAATAGGGGGCTTCTAATGTGATCAGGGGGACCCCATTTTAGACTGGAATGCCTCAATATTTTGCAAAAAGTTTGAGAAACACTGCTCTAGACACCATTACTTTTCAGCCATAGGTAAGTTCGTTAAAAATATAATAATGTAAGAATCAAACTCAGAACAGAAAGCTCTCCATAAGATTGCTGAACCTTTACGGGATTTCAGAAGTAGTTAGGAAATGTAATCATATTAAAGCGTGCTGCATTGAAAAATATTCAAATGATCACATGTTGCATTCACACGGAATAAACAAAGCCTACCTTCCCTGTGACTCTGCTTTTCACCTTTCCATTTTTGTTTGTCTAGCTGACCCGCTGGCTAAATCCAATTACAGTATCCAGATTTTCTGAATGACACTATATACAATATATGAGTCTGCAAAAATGCTGGCAAAGAGTTTTCAGGTTTGTAGTAACACTGCAGGCTCAATCACACACACTGAAGGCAGAAAGGAAGGATGCAAAGCACAAAAAGTGTGGTAAAAAAGCTTTAGTTTTACCCAGAAGTGGTTTAAAAAAGCTTGTGAATCTAGCAGGAGTTGATCTTAACTACTTGACCTCTGGAAGGTTTTACACCCTTCATGACCAAGGCATTTTTTGCTATTCTGCAATGTGCTGCTTTAACTGGCAATCGCTCCGTCATGCAACACTGTACCCAAATGAGAAATTGATATACTTTTTTCACAAATATATATATTTATATATATATATATATATATATATATATATATATATATATAAATAAAGCTTTCTTTTGGTGGTATTTGATCTCTACAGTTTTTTTTTTTATTTTTTTATTATATATAATAAATTACCCCCTTTTGGAAAGTTAACAGTCAAAGGTATTCAGCAAGAGGCATGGCAAGTTTTTTGAACTTTTTTTTTTGGGAAAAATAAAGCAAATTAAATAAAATGTAGATTTTTTTTCAAATTTGTTTCTTTACATACTGTCACCAGTGCAGTACAGCATCATCATATGACTGTTGTAGCGGTGATCAGGGATACTGACTGGTAACAGTATATAAAAAAATATATAAATATTTTTTTTTAATTCACTTTTTTTTATTTTTTTTTTTACAATTATTTATTTATTTATTTTTGTTTCATACCATCATCAGAGTACTTCAGTGTCACCATATTGACACTGTACTACACTAGGGGATGATCAGGATGTTTTTTTTTTTTTACACTATGATTGTTTGTTACAGTGATGATCACTGTAACAGCAATTGTTTGAATGACTTTCATTCATGACTCATTGTTTACTATTGTGATGCTGTTATTGGCCCACATGGTACAGGGTGCTGTGATTGACCCAGGTACCATGTGATCACTAGTGTTACAGATCATACACAGTAGTAAACAATGATGTCATAAATGGATTAGAGCCGGTTAACATAGGCGCGACCCGACTCGCCGGGGCGATCTCGGAGCGCCATGCACAGACTTCATATCATTAAAGTCAATGCAGGTCGCTCCAGGTCGCCCCAAAGTAGCACAGGACCCTTTTTCTAAGTCGGAGCGACTTGTGTCGCTCCTATTAGAATGGGTCCTGTGCTAATCTATGGCAGGCGACCCGCGGCGACTTGTCAGGCGACCAGGTCGCCTGACAAATCGCCCCAGTGTGAACCGGCTCTTATATTCAACACTATTTTTTATTATGTGTGATGTGATTGCACAAGGATCACGTGATATCTGGGCCATTCACCAGCGGCCTACCGAGGACGGCAATCAGCTGTGTCAGGTAGACACAGCGGTTGCAGATTGCGTTGCTGTGCACCCTAGGGCACACGCACAGTGTGCATGAGCACCACGATGTATGGGTACATTGCGGTGCCTGGGAGAGCCGTCCGCCAGCAGTAAATGTACTGTTGACGGTCAGCAAGTGGTAAAATAAACATGTCTCAGCCCTGGGCAATTCAACTTGAGCATATATCATAAGCAGCGTATGTCAAAACGTCAGCAGAGAAAGAAATACAGATTTCTTAAAGCAGAACTACAGGAATGATCTCTTTTGCAAACTTACATCTAGGCAGCTTGGCATTATGTAAGTATCCATATCTGATATCCAGAGGGCTGCTGTTGATGTTGAAAATCACTGTAGTAGTCTACACTAGATACATTGATAGCCATGATGTTCCAGGTGCTGCTCCAGCAGCTTCTTCTCTGCACAACAAACCGTGACACTTTCTCACTCAGCACCACCACCATTAGGGAGAATGCCTTGTCATTTCTTTAAAACAATAGAAGGTTGTCTCTGCCAGCAGCTGTGAGTTTAGTATGAAGAGGGAAAGCGATTGGAGCAGCACCTGGAAGATCATGGATATCACTGAATGTAGCATGGACGACTTCAGTGGCTTTCAGCATTCCCGGTGGCCCTACAGATAAATATGGCTACTTGCATTAAGCCAAGCTGGACCTAGGTAAGTTTAAAAAAAAAAAACAATTCTGCCTTAAAATATATCTGTAAAGAAGGTATGTGAGTAACCCCCAAGTACTAATGGAACTTTAAGGGCAACTTACATAAAAAATATGTAAGTTGCCCTTAAAGGCCTTAGACATAATATATACGGGTTTTTTTTCCCTTTTTTCTTTTCTTTTTTCATAGATTGCTTGGGTCCTTGCTTCTCTTCTCTCCCCTCCAAGCTGGACACTTGTGACTGCGCTGTTTGGTGTACAGGATGGATCCTTGAGCAGAATACCTTAGGCCCCATCCGTACATCTGGGGCAATGGGCTGTCTATAAGGACAGTATGCTACTGTAAACTATTTTGGTAGTCATTATGCAATGTTTTGATGTTTTTGTCTTGTCTCATATTTAATAATCTCTTTGCTCTTTTATAGAATGCAATATTGTAGGAAGTAGGAAATGAGCTTCAAAACAAGCCTCCATGGACCTCTGTAGCTGCAGCTACCATGGAGATGTTCATCTTCAAAGTTTACAGAAGAACAGCTTTATTTTCAGCACTTGCTTTTGGCAGCCTGCAAGCCTTCTAATCTCTAATGTAAACACATAACAGCTGCATGGAAAAAGAGGGGGAGAGCAGAGTGCTGAGACCTGACCTAAACTACTTAACTGCATCTCTTGTCAAATTTGAGGATGAACTTCTCTTTAGTGCCTGCAATTACATAGGTCATTTGGGACTTATTTTATGTTAATGCACTGCTTGCTAAAAATATAAAAAAATACTTTTAATGTCCATAGCCTGCTCACAATGCTACTTTAACCACTTGCTGACCGCCAACAGTACATTTACTGCTGGCGGGTGACTCCGCCAGGCACAGCAACATGCTGGTACCTCATGCCAAACTTTTATATTTACAGGCACATATGTGTGTGCCCCCTGCTGCTCTTGTGGGGTTGGACACAGCATGAGTTTGTGTTGTGGCCAATCACAGCACAGATCTGTGTGTGTTAGTAAATACAACACAGATATGACTGTTTTTTTCTCCCTGATTTCACTTACCGTTCAGAGCTAAAATCAGGAAGAAAAGCTAGCCAGTCTGTAAGTGTGTAAATTATGCACACATACATTTGTTAGGCACACTGTTAATCCTTTGATTGCCCTCCTGAACACCCCTGTCACCCAGCCAGTGCCATTAGTACAGTGTCAGTGTACAGTATTGCCACTGATCACTGTATTAGTGTCCCTAGTGGCATCAGATAGTGTCAGTTAGTCAGTTAGCATCCCTCCCAGCCAGTGTCAGTTAGCGCCAGTCCCTGATTGCCCACCACACTATCACAGTCACACTAAGTCACTAATCACTGTCACTTCTAGTATATTATCTATCCAGGTCCGTATCCTAGTCACGGTCAGAACTATATTAGTGTCCCCAATAGTATAGTATCCCCAAAAACGCAGGGTTAGCAGGATCAGCCCCAATCACTGCCAGCACTTGCAACATGTAGCAGAATACATTTTGGCCTAAATGTATTAATAAATTTGATTTTATTGGATATGATTTATAACAGAATTGAGAAGATATTGTTTTTCTGTCTTTCTCGTTTATACAGTATATGAAAAAAAAAACAATAAAAAAAACTGTGGTGATCAAATACCACCAAAAGAAAGCTCTATTTGTGTGAAAAAAGAAAAGAATATCAATTTCATTTGCGTAAAGTGTTGCATGACCTTTTCTACTTTCCAAAAATGGGTCATTTGGAGGGGTATGTATACTGTCCTGGCATATTAGGGCCATAAAGTAGAAAATTTATTTTTCAAAATTTTCGATCTCTTTTCATTTATATAATAAAGAATTAATAACCTAGTAGTGATCAAATAACACCAAAAAAAACTCTACTTAGTAAGTAACATTTTTGTGTAAAAAAAATATATATATCAATTTAATTTGGGTACAGTGTTGCACGACCCAGCAATTGCCATTTAAAGTAGCACAATGCGGAATAGCAAAAAATGGTCCGGTCATGAAGGGGGTAAATTCTTCTGGAGGTCAAGTGGTTAAGTTACCCCCAAATATCAACTTTCCCTACAAGTCAAGCTGGTCCTCCCACATCATGAGGCTCCCAAACCTCCTTGACTAAACAGAGGGAAAACCCATGGTGGAGCCATGGTTGACTTGCACATGGAATGTTGAGATTTGATTATGAAATGTATTGTCTTTATCTCTGGATCTGCTTATCATTTTGTCATACAGTCTTAACTAAAGGCAACCTCTGGTCATGCAATTTTTTAAGGGATGTTAACTTCTAAAGTACGTAATAGGTTCACTTTATAGCATTTATGGTGGCATACTCATCAAAGACACATGTTTTAGTTATTTCATTTCTAGGTTGTTAAGGAGACATTCATACTGCATATTTAGTGCATAAGTACATTCTGCGTCCTACCTTATTTGTAAATTAATTTGCTTTTATAATCAATAGGTTGTCTCATGTGATAATCCACACTTACTCCCTTGTCCAGAATCTGAACAAGCATCACAATATACTGTATGGAGTCATGATTCACAGAAGGCAGCTATTTAATTAATTGGTTTAACATGTTATGGCCTCCCACTTAGTTCAAGTACCCAAACAGCTGCAGCAAGCCCTAAATCTTTGGTAGGATTTAGAGCAGTCGTGCATTTAGAAAAAGAGCCTGACGTTCATTTACAGTAAAACTCACAGTTTCTCCCTAGGAGCAGCATTGGTCATTAGAAAGAGGGGAGACAACGGCAGGTTAGGGAGCATGTAACAGACTGGGGGAGTTGGTGAGAAGACAGCAAGGGAGTTGGTAGATGGACAGAAGAGATGGGAAATGAGAGACATGTAGGGATTAGCTGGTGAATAGGCTAGTCTTAAACAGTTTCAATATTAGCAGGGCAGCAGGACGGTTTACAAGGATGCTGGTTACGAAGTCTTAAAACATTCAACACTGGAGGGACAACCAAATTAAAGTATAACCCCATTCCTGCTTGAGAAGCTGTTTGATTCCTTTTTTTATTTTGCATGTCAGTGATTCAGGCAGTATCTGTAAGTTTTCCATAACAAAAAAACAGTAATTAAAGCAATCAAATGTATATGTGTATATATGTGAGTCTTGGAGAGGGTATTTCTTAAGGTAAAAGCCATTGACAGAACCAAAAAAACTGAAAAATTAATTAAATTAATTGCAAAAGGTGGTGTAGGGAACTTCTACTCAGATACCCCTAAAATGTATCTATAGCACAAACTTATTTTTTGGATAGAGGTTTAAAATTTCTGTGCTTTTTCCCAAAGGGTAGATTGCTCTCTCTATTTCTTCTGGTGACCATTGTCACCAAGACAGAAAGTGATGAGAAATTCAAAGTGTTAGGCTGGGTTCACAGGAGATTGTGACCGGCTCCTAATGGAGCCAGTTTACACAGCCCCGGGGCGGCCGCAGTCTGCACTGGAAAAGGGTCCTGTGCGTCTTCTGGTCCGTTTCAGGTCCGAATTCAGGCAAAATTTTGAACATGATTTGCACCTTAAATGGAGACTGGGGTCGAACTGGACCTGCTGTGAGTCACAGCCACAGCTAGTGTGAACCCAGCCTTACAGTTGTCACCAGAACAGGTGAGAAGTATTCTAATAGGCACACCTGTTCCGGTGACTACTGTACGACTAAATTTGTTCTTGCTCTACTCACTTACTGTTCTGTCTCTGGAATAGGAAATAAACATAGGTTTTCCAAAAACAAATTGACTATAGATACAATTTAAGAGGTGTATGCACAGGATAGATCAAAGACACTTTAAGAGGTGTATGCACAGGATAGATCAAAGAATACGGCTAATTATTTTCCACCGTTCACAAAGGAAAGCACTTCAGTACTAGCATCTTTTAGCAGACATGCACTAGTGTACATTTACAAATTCATTTTGAATTCACAATATTTTCTGTTTCTATTGTGCTTAGCATTGACTAAAACACAAAAACTGCATTTAGTTGAAGTGAAAGCATATTTAACCTCATATTAATTAGACAACAGATGTATACCATGATTATTATCACAATAATGGAGTTATTTCATCACCCATCAATATATTGTATAGAAATGGGCAGTTACAATAAGAAAATGTTAAAACTCGTAGAAATTATTATTATTCCAAATAGTTTTTCTGCCACAATATTTTCTTTGATGATTGGTTTTATGATTTACATTACATTATTCCTGTTCGTCATCATAGCACTATGCTTTGGACAGAAGGTGACATGTTCACTACTTTTAATTGCATCTTATATTCTTTAACTGTGTATAAAGCAAAATATTATCTAACGGTGTATGACAGGCTTTCAAATAAGAAAACGGGGCAGGCGATGCCATAGGTGGATTGACAGTAGTAGATCAAAGATAAAATGTATATGACAAATGTGTTTAATAATGACCTAGTTTGTAGACTTTAACAATGTGGGATGCAAAGTTGAAAATAAACGAGTCCATCCTCTGAAAACTGCAGCCCTTACTGAATGCTAAGTTCACCTAGCAAATACGTATGTTCGCTCTTTTACCACCTATACATTTTGCCATCCTTCTCTGAACATGGGTGAAAGCAATAGAATATATGTCATTAGGGATCAGGCAGTGAGGCTTATGAGGAACAAAATTGGCTTAAATACTTTGTTTTTTAACCACAACTGTCCTCTAATAGCTTGCACCACTGCATCATTTTAAGACTACATGCCCACTAGAAGTAATGACTGAGCCAGGTAGAGATAAATAGGTAATATCTCTAGAAAAATCAGGCATACAATTATTCTAAACAAACTCATATTAAATATGAATGGAAGAGAGTCATTTTAGCCTCTTTTATAACCATAATCGTGTGGTAATGTGTTTGCCCCAGAAATGTTGCTAGGTGTTCTTTTGAAATGTGAAGGCAGTGAAAATATAGGTGTGATTTAAGAACCTGTAGTAAAATAATCCTTGAACTTCAAAACCTACATTGAAGGTGATGTGAAGACAGCAGACCTCACTGGTCTACAGTGCTATTTTAGAGAAAAGGAACAGTTTAAATGAGAGGAAGCTGGAACTGCAAGCCTCTCCTTAAACTTCCATGTCAGAAATGTTATATTGTAGTATAGGGTGCTAAATAATTTATGCATTTAAGCTTACTATGGAAATGCTATATAGAAATCAATTTCCTTCCAGGGTTATCTGTTTGATCCAGCTCTCCAAAAGCAGTGGTCATTTGTACCAAAGATCTATTGCTGGTTCTCTTACCAACAAGAAGTTGCGTATTGCTGTGGTCATGTAGAGGAGAAGGAAGGAGGGAAAGAAAGAAAGAGAAAGAAAGAAAGAAAGAAAGAAAGAGAAAAAGAGAAAGAAAGAAAGATTTTTTTTTTTGTGGCAAACAGGTATAGGATCCCCTGCAACAAAAAAAAAATAAAGACTGGTCACTTTTGAATGTCCCAGGCTGTGCCCATGCTTGCGTTCTACAATATTATTTATTCCTACAGGCTTCTGAGCTTGCACTCAGGTGTCTATAGGAACTAGGCTTCTAGCACTCAACCTACAGCCCTTATGAACTCCACTTGTTTAGCCACTGGGCTCCTGCAGACATAGTCTGGGTTTCCCATATGTAGCACCCTCCTAGGTAGGTGCTAGGATAGTTAGATAAATGTTAGAGTGTGTTTTTGATAGGTAAATTTAGTTGCCACACTGTAGGCAATGTGGCTGCAAATGTGTATGTACTGTATGTAAAAGCATAGTTTGGCTCACTGTATTTAAATAGGCCTGATCTCTGTACTCTGCTGCTGCCAGTCTGCTGTATCTAGGCAACTTGAGAAGTTTCTGGATGATAGGTGTGGAGCTATGCAGATAGCAGCATGAATGTTGATATGGCCCCAGCCTATCCCAGAGAGGCAGGCTCTGATGGAATGCTGGGAGAGCTCTGGATCTTGTCCCTCTCAGGCACAGGCTGCCATGAGGTGGCCTCAAGTAGGCAACCCGAGGTACAAATACTTAGACATTGAAATATCTTGGGGACCTTGTTCTCTAGATACCCCTCTGGTGCCCAGTTATAATCAGCTGTGGGTCTGTTAAACGGGGCACCAGCTGGTCTTCTGAAGAGCTCTGTCCAGATATTTGCCCACTTAAAAAGGACTTTGCTCTAGTGTCTCTACTACTAATTAAGCTGAAGTCTACTGCTTGCCACAAGCTCGGACTTCACTAGCTTGCTCAGAAAGGAAAACCAAGTCCTCAGTTGTACATAGTTCTTATTCTTAGAGTATCCCATCACTAACTTCATCCCTATCCAAGTTCTCCAAAAATAAAAACAACATCCCCTAGACTGGTCTTTGAAGAAAGAGTGAATGAGCCTGTTTTGTGCCTGGTTGCGGGGCTGAAGTTGGGAAGACCTGAACGAGTAAATCCTGTAGCTCCTATGGGAGTAGCGCTACACATACTTTGGTGCTTACTCAATCCAGTGAAGGAAAAATAAGAGCAGTCTTAAGAGCAGCTTCAAGTAGTTAAATAGTTTGGTTTATTTATTTCACTGTATTTCACTTTTTTTGTGCTGCCCATCCCATTCCATGTTTATTTCTTTCACTAATCTTTTATAATGGATCTTGCTGAAAGAAATAACAAATGTGGCACAATGTAGCTGTAGAGTACACAAATAGGGAAATATTTATTTGTACAGAGAAAGTAATGACCATGATCTTTAGGAGTCTAATGTCTATGAATGTCTTCTGAAACATGTCCCCAGTCTCCAACAAGTACTATAGCATTTTTGTAGTTTCTGACCATCCCCTACAACATAGCCCCAGTCTCTAACCCAGTTTCTTGCAGAATGCACATAATCTTTGACTATCTTCTGTTGCATGCTTGCAGTCTCTGACAGTAACATCACATTCAATTAATAATATCTGCAGCCCTTTAGTTGGGGCCGCATAGGAGACCCCCTATATCATGAAAGCTGACCATGCAGTGATATCTTGCTTGACTGGAGATAGGTAAATACAGGACTGGCAGTGAGGTGAGGAATGAGAGGCACGCTGATCAGTGGCACACCAATGTGGGTAAAGGGGGTGCAGTCCACTCCGGGTTTGGACTCAACTGGGAATGCTGGTTGACATTTTGACGTTTGAATGGCACAGCATTGCACCCCTATCATTTTCTCTGCACCACCATGCAAGTCAAATGAAGAAATGTCAGCCAGCACCCCCAGCTGAGTCCCCAAATGTTGCTTTTTGGCACCAGCACAGCAGCTGCTCATACGAGACTTCCACTCATTGTGTGCTCCCGCCTATTTGGTGAGTCAGGGGGGAGATCTGTAATGAGGGTCTGTACTTGGGGGGTTTTGGGGGATGTCTGTACTGTCCTGGTTGCCAGAGTGGCTAGGTATGCCACTGACTCTGATGTAAATATAATTGCGCAAAAAAGTTACACTTTAAACAGAATGTGAAGTGGTTTTGTATATATTTTCATTTTTTATTATGGTGAAACCTTTTTTTTTTTTTTTATATTAGATGTATCAATATTGCATATGAACCAGGTAAAAATTGGGCAGACAAGCTTAATTATAAATATGTTGTAACAAGAATATTATTACAACATGTTTATTAATTATGCCTGCATATCGGGTCATTTGTAAAAACTTCACAAATAAAAAGATTTTTAATAAAAATAAAACTATTTCAGCTTTATATTACCCCCAGTTACCCTTAATTAATGTTCAAAAAAGAAACATGAATGCTGCTTAATTTTCACCCATGCTGGAGCACCTTTGATCATGCTTTATTGGGGTTTTCTGCATTCCTCTAGTCTAGAAGATGAACTGTGGATATGGGGTTGTATATATAGGATTGGTTCATTTTTTTTCCTTATATTGGTTGAACTGGATGGACTTGTATCTTTTTTCAACCAGACTAACTATGTAACTATGTAAAATAGCACCAGTCACTGTTGCTCTCTCTCCAAGTGTTGGGTGTAGTCCTTTGCAGGCAACTTGTAGCAGGTGGACCTGCTAAATTTCTCCCACAGCTCTGCTCTCTACACAGGTTATGTGCAGCACAGTGCTAATGTCACCACTACTTTTATAGGACAAAATATGGGTTTGCAAAGGCATTAGAAACACACAAAGTGAAGTTATATACTACTACTACTAAATCTTTTAAGAAAGTGGTGAAGAGATTTGCACCGCCATACATAAGGAAAGGCTGGTTTAGGAAAAGCTGTAACAAAATAGTACAGGGATCTCAGAACGAGAAGGATGAGAAAGACCTTTCAGCTCACACCTATAGATTCAGAGGCGTTATAACCACAATACAAGCTGCCTGGTTACACATAAACACGTAAACAATCTGTCAGATGGAACAAGATCTTTCTTCCATAAATAGGTCCCATAAGGACCTCCGGACTTACAGTTTCCCCACCTAGAGGAACTCCGTAGCTAGGTAACAGAGTGCTGAGCCTGCTGAACCTTCAGGAATATACAGAACAAACAAGATGGATGTTTCCTTCTGAGGAAGGAAAAAATATTGCAGTTATGATCAGAACCCTCCCAGATGCAGTAATCCAGAAGACTTTGAGCCTGGGATAGAAATAGTGTGGACATTAATGACACCACCAATGTTGTCCAACAAAAATGGAAGACACTAGTCAGTTACAGGTAGAGTACTCAATTTCTTTGAGATGTGAGACTGACTGACATAGAAATTTCCCTATGATTGGGGAGAACTGTACGTTTCATAGAACAAGACTAACAAGTATGAAATTTGATAAATCCAGTTAGAAAAATATTTCTAGGTTGAAGGAAAGGGAAAAGGAACAATTTCCACCTTATCCAGAAACTATAGTAAATGGGACTTGTAAGATCAAGGACCATGTGTGTACATTGTACACATTTCAGATCCAGAAAATACTGAGGGACAGTGTGAAAAGGGAGCATGTGAACGAAGCTCCCAATAAATCCCACAAATCTAAACGGGTGAAATAGGGTAGCATCAACTAACCTCAAAAAGTAGAGAGGAAAAGGCAGGTGACATAATGGTATTTGGTGGGCTTGAGCACAATATGGCCATATGGTGGGACCAAATCCCCATTTTTATTTATGGATTGTCTTCATATTTGATAGTCATTTCTTGTGCATGTGTGCGCTATTCTTTTTTAATATGACATAATGGTATTTGTCAGAATCTAGGACGCTGAATTTACTTAGTAATGATCTATTAGGCATTCCACAATGGGGAGGCTAGGACAAAAAGCAGTCCCTTATGACAGAGAAAGGCCGGAGGAGAGGAAACATCACAAGGGATGTAATTATTATAAGTTAATAGACTCTTGAAAAAAGTGTGAGAGAAGGAAAGAGGTAGTATACCCCAAAATAAGCTTCAGACAGCATATGTAGACCAACGTCTTGGGGTGCAGAGACCCTAAATAATCTGTGATTATGTACAATGGGTACAGAAAACCCAGAAAAGTAAGAAAAACAACTGAAGTAGATGCCTGGTTGTAGTGTCTAGAGTAAAAGCTGCAGGTTAAGTCTGGTCATCCAAACTGCGAAGAAGAAATACAGACATACAAGGTATTACAGGTGTAATGGGTGAATATCTGGGCTCTTCTATCCTGTCTACATATCTACTGCGTGAAAGTAGGGAAAAATGTGAGGTCCAGTAGTATCAGGAAGGCCACTGACCAGTGCATGGCTAAAGAGATACCTTCCCTTAAAGGGTTTTGTGACTTGTGTTATTTAAAGTATCCTCTACATCCCAAGCATGAAGCATGGTTTCACAAATTATAGTCCCTGTCAACAGAGGACAAAGTTGTTCACCTGCCTATCAGTGAAATCCCTAAGGGTGGAGATGCCATCAACCTGTGTGATGATATATCTGAGAGTCTAAGAAACCATAAAAGGAAGGGAACATTTACCAATACCAATTCCCTATCAACTGGAAAAAACAACATCACATTGTTATTCAGAAGTCATGATTGCATGGGATGTTTGCCATTCTGAGAGGAACGTTTAAAGTACTGAGTATATGAAGAAGCTCAACATCCACTAGATGCCCTGTAGAGTGTACTATATCAATCAGGTTGGAAACAACAGATTGCATATTTGAGTTATATAATCCTTCCTCTAGGAGGAAGAATGTACACGCTCTGAATCAGAGGTGGCAATAGGACACTCTTAGTTAAAGTAAGGTCAGTGATAAACTCTGCCGTTGAAGGTGCAGGAGCGTGATTGGAGCTCCTGCAAGCAGAATGCCCATTATTTGTGCACAGACTGACACAAGATAAAAAGTGGATGTAAATGGCACAGCACAAAGCTTAGGTTCAGGCCATGAAGTTAAAGCGGAGTTCCACCCATTTTTAATACGTTGGATTACATAGATGTATGTAATCCCCTTTAAAACGACTTTTACCAATGGAAACTTTTTTTTTTTTGCTAGTAAATACCTTATTTTCTTGTTTATTCCTCCTCTCCTCACTTCGTGTGTGCTGGGATGTATTCCATGCTAGAAATCTCGCAGTATTACCCAGGAGCTGAGCTGTACTGAGCCGTGACCTGCCCCGCCTCTGCCCCGCCTCCTCTCAGTGAGCTCAGTGAGGATATAATGCTTTCAGTCCTCGCTCACTGAGAGGAGGCGGGGCGGAGGCGGGGCAGAGCATGGACTGAATACAATGCATACAGTACAACTCACTGAGAGGAGGCGGGGTGGAGGCAGGGCAGGTCACGGCTCAGTACAGCTCAGCTCCTGGGTAATACTGCAAGATTTCTAGCATGGAATACATCCCAGCACACACTGCGAATCGCCGAATGACGAATCACCCGGAAGTGAGGAGAGGAGGAATAAACAAGAAAATAAGGTATTTACTAGCAAAAAAAAAAAAAAAAAGTTTCCATTGGTAAAAGTCATTTTAAAGGGGATTACATACATCTAAAGTTACGAAAATGGGTGGAACTCCATTAAAGAAGCTGTAGGTAAAGACAGCTATTTAAAAACAGGGATCTTTGGGTTTGGGTTACAGGCATCAGATCCTTCTGGGGATAATTATGAATCATTTCTAGAAACAGTAGGAGAAAAAGGGTCAAGGTAACTCGTTGCAGTGGGCTGACCTATGTGCATCATTTAAAATACATTTCGCACTGCTTATTGGTAAGCAGCTAGGCTTAAAGTTAGGCAAGGCCTTGCATTCTAAAAAATCTAAGCAGTTGGTACTGATGACGGTCATAGTAGGCCAAGGTTATAAAGTCACTATAGGCAGCCAGTGGACCAACCCGACCGCCATACTCCATAAATGAGTAGTGAGAGACTGGGTCACGTTGAAAGGCTTTGCCATTGCTCTCGAACTGGGAAGTGCTCTGCAGATAATACTAATATAGTGCACAAAGGACTGAGAAGTGCCATATAGCAGACACCACTTCTCAAAAGTCAAATATCAGAATATGTTAATCACAATCAGTCTCACTCAGAGTGTGATACTGCAGACACTGGGTAACAACAAAAACTGTCACAACTCTGGACCTGGAGAGTTATTTGTGGTTAGAAGGGTCTGGAAAACTCCACAATGCAGACCACAATGTCTGAATATAAAGTTATCTTCAAAACCTCCAGAGGCTTACTCAAACAGAGAGTCATCAAAGACTGTGCTACACCAAAGGCTGTAGTTGTACCACAGCTCTAAAACTAGAGAGAGAGCCCTGCAACTAACTGACACGGTACAGAAGCACCTGGAAAGCATCACAATATGGAGTTTAGGGCCTAAAGGTCCCAATCCAGGCTATCTGCCCGCAGTCCAAGGATGGGCCTACTCACAGAATAAATCTTCAGAGACTGGGTCACACCAGAGGCTGTGCCAGGGTTCTGGAACTGGAGAATATTCTGCAGCTAACTATCACAGTACACTAAGACCAGGGAAGAACCCATTGCAGAGCCCAAAGTTCAGATTTTGGGCTTTCCAAATCATCTTTGGTCTAGCGGGTTCCAGGTCCAGCCTCCAAATCTATTGCTAAAGATACGCCAAACCCGATAGCTGCTGTATAGTGACCAACTCACGTCTGATTAAAAAAAACATCTGCTGAGTGCCAAGGATGTTAACAGAAGAGAAAATATGTGAAAAAACATAGTAAGAGTTTTTACAAGCAGAGCTCAGCTAAAAGTATCCAACCTCTTAGGAAATTATTATGATTAGGGGTGGGGTCATATGGAGCTGGCTTAAGGTTTTTTTTTTTTTCATACTGCTAATATTCCAGCCCCCTGAAGGTGACAGTATAACCCAAATATCCAAGAATTATTATATTTCTGTGTCGATCAATGAATGATAAAATTAATTTGTGGCATGCAATAAATATGAATAAACATTTATTGCAATTAAATAGAGTGTATTTTGTTGTGTTCTACTCCTTAAAACAGAGCTCTTAGGTGCTTTTTTAAAAAATAAATAAATATACAAGGCTGGTTCAGAAATAACGTCTGATGAAGACGAAACACGCCAGCCCTCATGCAGACACGCCTCCAGCCGTGGCGATTGCAACTGGAACTACATGCTTTTATCATTTGATGTCATGTGAGTTTTATTCCTTGATTTTTATTACTCAATAAATGTGCATACTTCACCATTGGAGCCTCATTTGTTTTTTGGAGGGATAACACCATCCATTATCCAAGGCACTTATGCATTTGAGGACACAATACTCTGGATGAAGTTAAGTGGTGGATCTGGTGCAGGATTTTGGAGTGGACCCTATCCTGGTGTTTTTTTCCATGTTTTTGGCTCGGTTGACCTTCCGTAACAGGGGGTCTAAAGTTCTGGTAAGAGCATCACCTTATTTGAGCACGTGGTGACCGTCAGGATTGTGTTCTTCTCTATGGTGTTGGACTTTCCTGCATTCATTTCTGCACCTCAGCAACTGGTTTCACAGAATTTCATGGACTTTGCATTATCTGTGTTCTTTTTCCCAGTATTTGCTATTGTGGCGCTGTACCTCATTATATATGGTTCAGAAATATGCATAATCCATTATAACATGCTTGTATTCATCACAAAAATAATTGTACGTATACATATTTATGCGTTGTGCAGTGCATAAATGCGTCTATGCAGTGCGTTGGTATGACAGAGTTGGCATGTGCAGAAGAGGTTTGTCAGAGGGTATGACAGTGGGGTTTATGTGCTGGAGATAAGTGAGAGGACTATGTTCAACAACAATATGTACAGCAATGGAGTGCTGAAGGGTATGAAGGCAGCATTATATACAGGAGAATGTGAAGAGTATGGCAATGGGCATTATATGCAAAAGAGTGTGTAGGGTTTATAGGGGGGCAGTATGTGCTGGAATAACATGTAAAATGCAAGGTAGTGAGCACTATGTTCAAGAAAGAAATGGGGAGGGTATGCCAGTAGATCTAGTGTTTGTTAGAGGTGGTGGTAAGAAGAGACCATTCACAATTTACAAGCAAAATGTGGGTTGAAAGGTTAGGATATGATAATAAGATTTTTGTCCTCACTGTAAAATTCTTTTCTTGGAGTTCATTGAGGGACATAGGATTCAGAGACATTTGGGATGTCCAAAACAGAGGGGTAGGCATAACAACAAACAAAATGCTAAAAGGCCCTCAACAGTAAACACTGACTGCCTGAAACTGAAAGAGCCACCCAAAGATTACACCCAATGCGGGCATTAGCTGAGGCATGGACATCCACCTGGTAGAACTTAGAGAATGTGTGAAAAGAAGAACAGGTAGAAGCCTTGCAAATCTTGGAAACAGTTGCCTGATGCTGAAAGTGGTTGTAAATTCAAAGGTTTTTTTATCTTAATGCATTCTATGCATTAAGATAAAAAGCCCTCTGTGTGCAGCAGCCCCCTTCAGCCCCCCTAATACTTACCTGAGCCCCTTCTCTATCCAGTGATGTCCATGAGTGCCTCAGCCGCCCGGGACTCTCTCTCCTGATTGGCTGAGACACATCAGCGGCACCATTGGCTCCCGCTGCTGTCAATCAAACTCAGTTAGCCAATCTGGAGAGAGAGAGGGGGCAGGGCCGAATGGCAGCTCTGTGTACCTATTAATTAATGGATACACAGAGCTGCAGCTCAGCAAGCTGCTCGCTGTGAGGGCATTTAACAGGAAGGAGGGGACAGAAGCTCCAGCCAGGGACACTAGAAGCGAAGGATCTTGGTTGCCCAGTGCAAAACCACTGCACAGAGGAGGCAAGTATAATATAGTTACATAGTTACATAGTTAGTGAGGTTGAAAAAAGACATCAGTCCATCCAGTTCAACCTATGATGTGTGTGTGTGTTTGCTGTTAACCGTACATTGTATACCCCTGTATGTTGTGGTCTCTAAGGTGCCCATCTAATAGTTTTTTGAAACTATCAATGCTCCCTGCTAATACAACTGCTTGTGGAAGAGAATTCCACATCCTTACTGCTCTTACAGTGAAGAACCCCTTACGCATTTTAAGGTTAAACCGCTTTTCCTCTAGTTTTAGTGAGTGGCCACATTTCTTATTGTATCTCCTTTCTCTGAATAGTTTGTTCCTTATGCTAGGGTCGTCAGTACAGTATTTGTACATTGATATCATATCCCCCCTCAATCGTCTCTTCTCCAGAGAGAATAAGTTCAGTGCTTGTAGTCTTTCCTCATAGCTGATGTCCTCCATTCCCCTAATTATTTTTGTTGGCTTTCTCTGGACTCTTTCCAATTCCAGCACATCCTTCCTGAGGACCGTTGCCCAGAACTGGACAGCATACTCCAGATGTGGCCGGACCAGAGTCTTGTAGAGCGGGAGAATAATCTCTTTATTTCTGGAGTGAATCCCCTTTTTTATACATCCCAGAATTCTGTTGGCTTTGCTTGCAGCGGCTTGGCATTGCATGCCACTGCCAAGCCTGTTGTCTACCAGTACCCCCAAGTCTTTTTCCATCCTAGACTCACCCAGAGGTTCCCCCCCCCCTAGTGAGTAGCTTGCTTTCTGGTTTCTGGAGCCCAAGTGCATTACTTTATATTTTTCAACATTAAACCTCATCTGCCATGTAGTTGCCCACCCCGTTTTGTTCAGGTCTGCTTGTAAGGTTTCCACATCCTGCATAGAAGATATTGGCAAGCTTAGTTTAGTATCATCCGCAAATACTGAGATTGTACTAGATATCCCCTCCTCTAGATCATTTATGAATAAATTAAACAGGTTGGGTCCCAGGACAGAACCCTGGGGGACCCCACTTTCCACACCCGCCCAATCCGAGTACTCCCCGTTAATCATCACCCTCTGGACTCTCCCCTGGAGCCAGTTCTCTATCCAGGTACTCACCTTATGGTTCATACCTACCTTCCTTAGTTTGTACAGTAAGCGTTTGTGGGGAACGGTGTCAAAGGCCTTTGCAAAGTCCAGATACACCACATCCACAGGCTTTCCTTTATCTAGGTGGCAGCTCACTTCATCGTAGAAGGTTAATAGATTGGTTTGGCAAGAACAATTTTTCATGAATCCATGCTGATTACTACTAATAATACAGTTTTCATTACTAAAGTCTTGTATGTGGTCCCTTAACATCCCCTCCAAAATCTTGCAGACTACAGATGTTAGGCTGACCAGCCTATAGTTACCCGGGATATATCTCGGCCCCTTTTTAAATATTGGTACCATGTTGGATTTTTTCCAATCAGCTGGCACCATACCCGTCTGTAAACTATCCTTAAAGATCAAGAATAATGGTCTGGCAATCACCTGGCTGAGCTCTTTAAGAACCCTCGGGTGCAAGCCATCCGGTCCCGGTGATTTATTTATTTATATAGTTTGTTACATAAATAGAATATGTTTGTTATTTTAATAGAAAACAAAAAAACAAGACTTTACAATCACTTAAAAAGCCTAAGAAGAACTCACTGATCCAGTAGAGTACGACTAGACAGCAAAGGGTGGAACCCAAACAAACAATAATAATCTTAAGTAAAGAAATTCGGACCAGTAAAATGGGTGAGCTTTTTTCAATGGAGAAAAGTCTTCCATCCTTTTGAGATTAGCAAAAAACTGAGGCATGCTAGGAGTGGGAGAGGTTGTACCAGGCTTGTCACTATTTACTGTGTTTGTTTCCCTGTCCAAATCCTCCTGTAGGCAGCGGTATATCCCAAATATC
The DNA here is from genome assembly GCF_965119305.1 of Pelophylax lessonae. Taxonomy (NCBI): domain Eukaryota; kingdom Metazoa; phylum Chordata; class Amphibia; order Anura; family Ranidae; genus Pelophylax; species Pelophylax lessonae. Next base: position 459,284,630 of record NC_138768.1, read on the forward strand.
TCTGAATCCTATGTCCCTCAATGATCAAGAACAGGGGTCTCCAAACTTTCAAAACAAAGAGACTTGGTGGTCATTGGGAGTAAAAAATATTCTATCATTGGTGTGAGTGGGAGGAATAGTGCCCAATAATTGGTGTCAGTGGGAGGACTAGCGCCCAATATTTGGTGTCAGTGGGAGGAATAGTGCCCAATAATTGGTGTCAGTGGGAGGACTAGTGCCCAATAATTGGTGTCAGTGGGAGGACTAGTGCCCAATATTTGTTGTCAGTGGGAGGAATAGTGCCCAATATTTGGTGTCAGTGGGAGGAATAGTGCCCAATATTTGGTGTCAGTGGGAGGAATGGTGCCCGATATTTGGTGTCAGTGGGAGGAATAGTGCCCAATAATTGGTGTCAGTGGGAGGACTAGTGCCCAATATTTGGTGTCAGTGGGAGGAATAGTGCCCAATATTTGGTGTCAGTGGGAGGATTAGTTCCCCATCTCTTGTGTCAGTGGGAGGAATAGTACCCCATTGTTGGTCCCATGGAGAGGAATAGTGCCCTGTCTTTGGAGTCAGTGGAAGGAGTAGTGCTCCGTCTTTGGTGTCAGTGGAAGGAAAAGTGCTCCAAGGGCAGCAGTTTGGAGAACCCTGATCAAGAAACATATGTTTTTGTTACATGATTTTTTTTTTTTATTGTGGTGACATGGTCTATTTTTTAAGACATCAAAGGTCTATTGAAGCCCCAAGTCTTAAGTCCATCAGATACAAAACAGGGACAGAAATTTCTTAATCTGCACCTGAACCAGCTCAAAAGAAAAGGCAGCCTGAAAGCAAGAACCTGAAAAAGCTCTGTGCTGGAAGTGTGACTGAGCCCTGATGGCTGTGAATGGGTGTCTGTGTTCTGTGACGTGAGTGTGTGGTCTGTGTTGCGACTACTACTACAAAGTCTGTGTGCACCAGTGAGGGTAAAGGATGCAAAGGGGGATAGATGGCAAAGATAAGTAAATGGTGAGGTGGATGGAGGAATCCCCCCTGCCAGGATATTGTATTCTGACAGCAGGGCCGGTGCTAGACTATCTTGCACCCTAGGCAAGACCAGCTACTTGCGCACAACCCCCCCCCCCCCAAAATAAAAATAACTGTACACATTGCCACCTTTCTTGTACATAATGCCCCCTTTTAACACTACACTCTGCTACACCCCCTTCTTGCACACACTGCCCCTCTTTAACCCTACAACCCCCTTCATATACACACTGCCCCCTTAAACCCCACACACCCCTTTATATACAAGGTGCCCCCCCCCCCCTCTCTAGAGGTGACATCCACCGGGGATGAAGAGGTGACAGGAGAGGAAAGTCTCACTGGCCATGGCTGCGCCCTAGGTGGTAGTGCGCCCTAGGCGACCGCCTAGTTTGCCTAGTGGTAGCACCGGTCCTGTCTGACAGTGGGGCCCACCGCTTTCAGAATACACTAAACAGCTGTCAAAGCTGCTGATCAACAAGGGTTTTTCAGCATGTCCCTTCAACAGAAATCTATCAAAAGATGGACTTGCATTGTGCAGAGATGTCCACACAATGATCATAATTCGGGTGGTCCCTGCTGAAAGTAGTACTTTATTACTGTAAAGGACAGGATATGATAGGATATGGAAGTGTGCCATATAATCTCTATACACATTTCTTTTTCTAGTGTATCTGCCTAGTCTGATTCATAAATGGCTTTTGGTTATCTGACAATAAATGAAGTGTATTTAGAGAACTATTAATGCTGTTAGCATTATTGTGCTCTTTGAAGTCCGGGCTGGTATTCATTACGTGCCATTCAGGAGGGACCTGTCAGATGATTGAACTAATAAACGGAGTGCTGCAATACAGCATTTAAAACCGGTTAATGGTGTAAATAACTTCAGGCAGCCCTGTGGATCTGATGGTTATGACTATCAAATAGAGGGAAAAGCTTTCCTACAGTATATACTCTGAAGTACAAAGTAATGCAAATTGCATTTTTTTTTTGTCATATCATAATGCAGTACTCAGAGGTCCCAAATCATTTTAAACCTGTCAGCTGCATTAAAATGTAAGTCAGTATAAATCTTTGGTTAAAGTGCAAATGAAATTATGTTAAAAAAATCACTGTACAGTGACTCATGGATACTGCACCAAACTAGTTAATGGAAACCCTTGTAAATACAGCCTGAAACCTGATGCTATGCGAACTACAAGTAAAAGCATCTAATCAGAAGTCTGCTTTTTTTTTTTTTTTTTTTTTTTTTTTTTCCTTTTTCTTTTTACAATAGATGTTGTGAAGGATGGAGAAGGTCGCTGAATTTAAACAATTCAGCATCACTTCAGTTCCACTCTAAATTTTAAGAACATTTTATGAAATTATATTAGTTTAAATAACCTCTACATTACTATATTCAGAGAGGTTGTGGGGAGCCATATTCAACTGTATCTATATCTAAGGAGATGGAGATTTCCACTATTGGTAAAAATATAATACAGCACAGGCCTGTTGTAATTTTATTTTCTTTTTTTTTTGTCAAAGATTTTTTTTTTTATTCAAGCCTGTTGTAATTTAATTGCAGTAAAAATTACCTTTCCATTTCAATCTGCAAACGCTGTAATATTCTAATACTGTAAAAAAAAAAAAAAAAAAGTGAAATGCAGTGGAGGTATTCTGCATACCATCGGTGTATGGAATGCCCTCAGAAATTTAATTTCCTGACTGTGTTATTGGATAAATGTAAAAGCTAAGTTCACCGTTTTGAAAAAAATAAATGCACATATATTTGCAGGTAAGAAAATGTGCATGTATTATTTTTTTCACAAGGGGTGCAATGTCAGGCTCCTGCAGGCTCTTTCTACAGCGATGTGTCCATACCTCTGTAGGGGTTGTCACAGAGAAGGGGGGCTAAAGGGGCTCTACTTAAACATGTTACAGTACATGTTATACCCTAAATACAGGTGTGACATGTTCAAAAATAAACCTATCCTTTACGCATATATTGTATATATGGCAGCGTTCCAGATAGTAAAAACAGGCATTTTTACATGTGTATTTTATTGTTTTCAGACCGTTATGAGGATACAAGAAGATTGGTCATGTGACCATTCTGTAACTTGTACTGTGCACACTTTCCCTACTGGAAGTTCAGGGAAGCTGTCTGAATGAGTGGGGAGCAAGCTGTTTTTTTGTGGGAGTGTTTAATACTACTTTCAATGGTACGTAAACCATAAATCTTTTTCCATTATTTTTAAGATCAAGCCTCACTATATACAGTTTTTTCTGTCTTGCCAGTAATAGCACTTCCTCCTGACACTGGCTCACATTTTGGCTCCATTCATACCTGAGCGTATCGTTTGCAGGCTTTTTTTCAAATGTTTTTTGCAGGTGTTTGGAGGCAGGCATTGCCATCTAACCAAAAAAGCCTGTATTCTGCCAAAAAAGAAGCTCATGTATTTTTTTGAGCCTCAGGCATTTTGCTTCAGGCAACAAAACACTCATATGTGAACAGGGGCCATTGAAATGTATGGGATTTTGCTTGTTGGGCGTTTTGTAACTTCAGAGATGACGTTTTAGAAACTGAAAAACGCTCAGGTGTGAACAGGGCCTTAGCGACAATGTTATTAGGCTCCTCTGCACAAGCCTTCTGTTGGCCATTGTGCTGCTGATAGACCAGATAGGCAGCACAATGGCTAATTAAAGGAGTTTGACAACAATGCTGGTCATTGACAGACAACAGCTTATCATTGTCAGCCTGAAACGGGAGTCTGGCAAGATCTCCAGGTAAAACAAACTTTGCAACAGGGGTCACAAAAAATGCTTGCCTAAAGCGGAGTTCCTTCTCCCCCTCCAAAAATTAAAAGTCAGCAGCTACACATACTGTAGCTGCTGACTTTTAATATTAGGACACCTACCTGTCCTGGAGTCCAGCGATGTCGGCACCGCAGCCGATGTTTCCATCGGCTGTCGGGTGCTGCCGCCGCCATTACCAGTAAGGGAACCCGGCAGTGAAGCCTTGCGGCTTCGCGGGCGGGTCCCTACTGCGCATGCGCGAACTGGCCCAGGGAAGGAGGAGGAGGCCAAACCTCCGAGGGACAGCGCCTCGGCGCCGTCTCCCGAAAGTAGGGAAGGGTACCTGTCAAAAACAGGTACCCATTCCCCCCTCCCCCCTAAAAGGTGCCAAATGTCGCATCAGAGGGGGGAAGGAAGCAAAAGAGCGGAAGTTCCACTTTTGGGTAGAACTCCGCTTTAGGAAAACTGTATACAGTGAGTCATGATGCAATACATACTGAAAATAGATTTTTGGTTTATATAGACACTGTAAAATAGCAGCAAAAAAAAAGAAAGAGAAAAATTATCTAGAATTCTTTAGTGCAAAGGTAAGATTTTGCTTGTTTTATATTTGATATACCCAATGAGCATTTTGTTAACCTTCCTATATTTATTCTTTAAATTCCAAACTCCTCCACCAGAAACAAAAATAAAAACTGTAGTGCAGAGAGGCCCTACTACAAGGGTGTCTTTTTTTTTTTTTGGTGGAGTTGGGCTTTAAATTAAATAATTGTAATAAATATAGTCATAAATTATTTCTTGTTTAAGGTTCTCAAGGAATGGGGTTATATACTACTAATTAAAGTATTTCTTCTTTCTTACACAATCTTCAAAATCATTCATTCTATATGATCTTTTTTATGCTTATAAAAACAAAGTTGGCATGATTTCAAAGACATTGTGCTATAGGTGAATATTTACATGCAGCCCATTTGCCAGAGACATCTAATGCCTTCTATGTTTCCGCCTTCGTTTTAATGTAGTAAGATTGTGCTGCAATATGATAATGTTAAATATGGGTAAAAGGTCATTTTAAACATGTGAAATAAGTCAAAATGGGTGGTAGGCATGGCATTGTCATATGAATGAAGAACAGCTAGATTGCTGTTTGCTAGAAGCTTGATTAAGGTGACTTTTGATGGCATCTGATGTGGAAAGACAGAAAAGGACTATTTCAAACCCCATAATTTAAACTTTCATAAATGTCATGTAGCCATACATGGAAGACAGGCAGAGACAGCAATTACATGGGACAAACAGCATAAGGGAGATGATCAGCAGCTGCATTTCCATGGTTAGTTTAAAATGATTGTTCAAAATTATGTTTTATTTTCTGAAATGTAAAAAACTCATTGGAAATAAATTATCCTTAGTGAGATGTATGCAGATTCAAAAGGAAAAAACATGCTAAACGCATGCTAAACACAAGATGGATTTGCTGCTCTATAAAATCTACAGCAGTAATCAATATAAAGGGAGGGACTTACCTTTCACATACTCGGACTGTCCATGCTGCAATGATCCAGGATGAGATGCTGAAAACCAGAAGAACTGTACCCGGACAGATGGTCATAAGAGTCTTCATTACAAAGCGAGTGTTGAAATTGATCTTGTTGAGGGCACCTATGCTCCTTGAAGATGCATCAGTGAAGAGCTTGCTGTGGAGGAGCATCACACGTCCAATTAGATAGAGCCTTAAGAACATAGGGATGGATAAGATGATGTCTATGTCGGCATTGGCTACAGAGGTGGTATAGAAGAAGGCCAGACGAGCTGTCCAGGTAAAAGAGTACTGTCCAGGGATAGGATGAATGGCACACACAGTCAACTCTAAAGTGATGAAAAATATCCGTTCATAGGTCATGGCTATTCTCCAGTCATCCGCTCCATTGTCCACCATAAAAAGCTACAACAAAGTAAAGTTAGGCAATAGAAAATCAGGAAAACAAAATTGCGGCAGATATAAAAACATGCTTAAATAAATTGACAATGTGCACAAGAAGTGTCATGTGGTTGACACTTTATTGCCTAGACACACACTAAGGGAGTAGTAGGAGAAATTGTTTAATATGCCATAAAAATATACTGTTGTATTACAGTTGATTAAGAGCCCATTCACATTAGCGCGACTTGTCAGGCGACTTGTCAGCCTGACAAGTCGCGCTCGGTCGCGGCCCATTGATTAGCACAGGACCCATTCTAATAGCAGAGATGTATAGTAACGAAGTAGAACTACTTAAGTACTGTACTTAAGTACCGAAATGCGGTATCTGTACTTTCCTAGAGTAGAATTTTTTTCTTCTACTTCTACTTTTACTTCACTACATTTTTCGATGATTTCGATACTTCTACTCAAGTATTTTTTTTTTGTGCTGCATAGTTACTCGTTACTTTTAAAAAAATTACCACTGCCAGAACAGTAGATGGCAGGTTGCATAAAGCTCAAAAAAATGTGTATAATGTCATTTGTAAATCAGCGCATACGAAAATAAAGGCTGTGTATAATAAAAGCTGCTATACCAAATCTTTCCAATAAAAAGAAAATATGAAACAAACAAATAAATGGTGCTACAGCGCTTAAAGTGCATCAAGGAACTACTAACAAACACAGGTTAATCATTTGAATAAATCATTTGAAATAATAAAAAACAATATGATATTCAAACTTTTGACTTCTTTCTTTAATAACTACATAACACAGTACTTGTACTTCTACTTTTAGTACTTGAGTAGAAATTTTTTTTCAAAACTACTGGTACTTTTTACTTTTAGTACTTAAGTAGCAAATTTTTTGAAAAAACTACTTGCAATACTTAAGTAAAAAAAATGTTGAATACTTTAGTACTTCTACTTAAGTAACTTTTTCTGTAAGCACTTCCACTTCTACTCAAGTCACTTTTTGATCGAGCACTTGTACTTTTACTCAAGTAGAAATTTCGAGTACTTTATACAAGTCTGTCTAATAGGAGCGACACAAGTCGCTCCGACTTACAAAAAGGGTCCTGTACTACTTTGGGCCGACCTCGGAGCGACTTGCATAGACTTCCATTATGTGAAGTCTCTGCAAGTCGCGCCGAAGTCGCGGTGCACACGACTTCACAGGTCGCCCCCCAAAGTCGTGTCGCGCTAGTCTGAATGGGCTCTTAGGGTTCCCAGGCAATAATTAGGTTTATAGTAGGTTAAAAACATGCACTTGCTAAAACAAGAATCAATCAATAAATAATTAAAAGTACTTGGGTATGAAAAAAATCGAATTGATCAAACTTAGAAATCTTCCAGGATACTGGGGGGATGTAAAAAAAGTGAAAGTTCAGTTTTCTTAGAAAAATACAAATGACAAAAAGTGTTCAGAATTAGTAGGGATGAGGTTTAAGCTTCTGCTATCCACAAGTCTGCATGTTTCTGCCAGAAATGTATCAGCCGTGGTACAAGTAACAGCCAGTTGGGTACCATATGCATGAGAGAATTCATCACCCTGCCCCACAGAGTTCAGTGAGAGCAGTGACCCAATAACATAGGTTGGCAGCAAAAGACCTGCACTCCTCGCTCCTCACTTTCTGCATCTCCACTCCCATGCCAGCATTCTGCTTGTGCATCCATTGCAACATCTCCAGCCTCTATTGACAGTGAGGGAAAGGATTTCAGAAGCTTGGGCTATGCCCCATCTAGTGGTCAAGGGGGTCACAGGGCTACACATAGGAGGGTCAATCAAAGACTTGAACCTCTGCTGAATTCTCCTACACACCTCACTTTCTTCAGCAGTTTTCTTTCCAGGGAAGGCATGTCTAATGAAGTTTCTAGGAAGCAAAGAATAAATATGTCCCCAAATCACCCGCCATGCCCAGTGCCCTAATGCCAGCAGCAGAGTTTGCAGCTGATCCTATTCCAGCTCGTGAAATCAGCCCCTTTTCAAGTTTATGGCCTGTGTTATACCACAGTGGCAGGTGCCTAGCCCCCATTACTTTGCCAAGAAGGTCATCTCTGGCTTCCACCAGCAGCTGCAACATAATGTGTCTGTGCTGCTAGAACACACAGTCAATGACAGGGTACACATGACCCCAGACACATTGTTCAGAAAGTATGGGCAGCCATGCTACATCCCAGATAGCAAGGATAACTTGCCACAAATTTGTAGCAGTGTTGAATTGTAAATCTTGAATCTTGTTGAATTGTTAAATTGCTGCACATTTTTACTGGCAAGTTTTACACTTACAGAGCACTTGAAGCACAAGTTCTAGTTGACACTTTTCCAATTTGTAGCAAATTTGCATGGTAAGTCTCTACCAAGACCAAAGTTGTAGTGGTGAGTCTACAGCAAGAGCTCTGCAAGTCTACAACATGTAATTTCAGCCACAGTGACCCCCTGTGGTGGGATGACTATAGCACAACATAACTGAACCAGAACTTGCAGCAGACTTGCAGAATGTTTGCAAAGAAAGTTGATTTGGAGTCATGAAATGCGGACTTACTGCAATTGTGCAAAAAACTTGTAAAGCCTGGCAAGTCTAGCAATAGCTTAGCAAGTCATTTTCAAACTTGCAGCACAATTGCTTGCTATCTTGGATATTTTTCACAGCACACTGGATCAATTTTCCTGGTGCTTGGGAAGTATTTAGAACAGGGCTCACTACTGGACTTGGTGGTGCCGTCATGTGTCTTTTCTGATGGTGACAGAGAAGTCACTTAACCCCAACCTTCATTCTGGCCTCATCCTCCTACTCCTTGAATCATCCTAGGCTAAATACTGCTATGTTGTGTTGCAGTGTGTATGCTTGGGTAATAGGAGCCTGCAGGACCAGGCCACAAGGTGGCTGACACCACCCCCTTTTAGCCAGGCAAGGTCATGTGTAATAACAGCACCAACTTACTGGCTGCCCTTGGTCTGTAAAAATCACACATGTACCTTGCCTAGTACATGTCATCAACCTGATGGTACTGCGGTTCATTATGAATTGCCCTTGTTTCCGGAAAGGTCCTTTATCAGGCAGATACTCAGCACCAACATCAACTATTGTCTATCATATGATACACTGTAAGGTTTTTATTTCAAGATAGATCCTGTCTCATCCCTCCCTCTTATTCTGCAAACCAACCAAGCTGCTTACATACTGTCTAGTCATTGTACAAAGTTTGTGTCTGTGGCCTATTAGATAATAGACTCTTCATTTTTATTTCAAGATAAAACTTGCCTTCTTCTCTCCATTTTTAGGTTGTGGCCTAGCCAGAATGCCTACATAATATCTAGGCACTATAAATATTTGAGGTTATTGTCTCCTATAATAAACTGTAATTATTACGGCAAGATAGAATCTGCTTTGTCTCTATTTACTGTCTATTGGTTTGCACATCTACTTTCCTAATACAGTAATGGCCAATTTAAACCAAACACATTATCGAAGTATACATATACTGTATTTTTAATATTATGGGCACATACTTCCACTTGTCAATTCAGGCCTATCAGAGTTTGATTTTAAAAAATCAATACTCATTTAAATATATTATGCAAAAAAAGAATGTCACTAAAGCTGCCCAGGAAAATCATACTATTACACAACACCACATACAGTCATGTCATTTAAAGGATGGGTGTTTTTTTTTTTTTCCGCGTGACCCTTAAAACTGCATTAATAGTTGCCTCTCCCTCGGTAATTCAAAAACATTTCTTTGCTTTGTTAAATCTTCCTCATGGACATGCCCAGCTACCCATACCCTTCTTGACAATAGTTTGTCAATTATTCCAAAGAATGGCCAGAAATTAACAGCAGGATTGCCCCACTGAGATTTCACTGACATTTGTTGCATTGTCTAGGTTCACTGAACTTGGTACCAGATTCACTGAACTTGGGGAGAATTGAATCCAGGCAGATTTGCCCATCACTAGTTAAGACTTAGATCTCATATGTCCATAATTGCCATGTCACAGTATTATTTTTGTAGCAGGGATGGGTAGGAATGTTCATGTTTTTGTGGTGATTTGTTGCTTCTGTAGTTGGCCTACAATACATATCTATGCAGCCTCAAATCACTAGTGCACCATAGTCAACAGCAACTGCATTAGATAACCTGAACAGCTTTAATTTTTTTCTATTGTCCTATTTAATCACTTCAATACAGGGCACCTTAACCCCCTTCCTGCCCAGGCCAATTTTCAGCTTTCAGCGCTGTCACACTGAATAAAAATTGCACTGTAATGCAACACTGTACCAATAGGACATTTTTATAATGTTTTTCACACAAATAGCGCTTTCCTTTGAGGGTATTTAATCACCATTCTGTTTTTTTATTTTTTTGCTAAATAAAGAAAAAAAGACTGAAAATTTTGAAGAAAAACCCAGGTTTTTTTTTTTGTTTCTGTTACAAAATTTTGCAAATAAAAAAATAATTGTTCTTCATAAATGTAGGCCATAATATATTCTGCTAAATTTCTTTGGTGAAAATAAGCCAAATCAATGTACTGTATTTTCTGGCGTATAAGACTTTTGAACCTCAAAAAAATCCCTCAAAAATGGGAGGTCGTCTTATACGCCGAGTATAATATCTCCAAGGTAACCTAAGTATAAGTATTACCGGTAGATCATATAATAGGGGGGTCGTCTTATACGCCGGAAAATACGGTATATTATTCAGTTCGTAGGAAAGTTATAGAGTCCACAAACTATGGTATATATCTAAACATTGATCAATTCTGTTGTACTGACAAATGTCATTTCTTAAGGCCCTAAAATTACAGTACAACACAAATACCCCCCAAATGACCCCTTTTTGGAAACCAGACAGTCCAAGGTATTTAGTAAGAGGCATGGCGGGATTTTTGAAGTTGTAATTTCTTGTCATACTCTTTTGGAAAATTAAGTAATTAAAATAAAATTTGAATTTTTTTTTTTTTGTTAAATACTCTTTCCAGTGCAGTACAGCGTTATTATTTAACTGGTGTGGCAGTGATCAGGGACACTGACTGGTGTCAGTATGGAAACAAAAATTAATAATTTTTAAATGTATTTATTACATTTTTTTTAAAACTAATTAAACTTAAAAATATTGTTTTTGCCTTTTTTTCAAAAATTGTCGCTCTTTTTTTGTTTATAACGCAAAAAATAAAAATCGTACAGGTGATAAAATACCATCAAAAGAAAGCTCTATTTGTGGGAAAAGAAGGAAGTAAATTTTGTTTGGGTACAGCGTTGCATGACCACGCAATTGTCCGTTAAATTAACGCAGTGCTGAATCGCATAATAGGGCCTGGGCATTAAGGGGGAAAATACTTCTGGTCCAGAACTGTTTAAAACAATTCAATACGAATTGATATTGATAGCTTAACCTTTAAATGATTGCTTTTAGTCCCGGTTCCCACATATGTGATGCGGAAACCCTGCAAATCCACTGCGGGTTCCCGCATCACATTCAACTCGCAGGCAATACACACTGCCATATGCAAATCGCTGGGGGTGTCAATCCAAAGTTAACGGCACCCCCAGATCAGTTTGCAAATGGCATTGTGAACTGTCTGTTTAGACATGAATCGGATAGCATTGGTGTGAACACCTATGTGTCCTGTGCGTGTTGTGTCCAAATCCGATGCAAATTCATGCCATACAACCTGTATGGCTGAATTTGCATCGTACAGAGATTGCATGTGATTTGCAGAGCAGTTCGCATATATGTGTGAATCGGCGCTTAATGTTCTCCACCATCACAGCATAATGTTGACCCATAGTCTGGTCAGTAAATTGTTTTTTCTTTTCCTCCTCTCAGTGATGCTGCCCTAAATCAGGATATTTTACCAGAATATCAACACCCCTGGTACAACAACCAAATGATGGGTCTGGATCTCTGTATAATGAAAAAAATGAAACAGGATTCTCTGCATTATCAAACCTGAAAAGTGGAGTACTGTACAGATGATGTGAGTAATTGTACTTCAATTTCTTGCTTTGATTACACAAAAACAACAGCAAAGATCTCTCTAGTTGTAGCTAGCTTCCGTCTTTGTAATTTGCCATTTTTATGTAAATACATCTTATTTTCTTTCAGCCGTTCTGTGTAATGTGAATCCAGGCTACTGACACCTTATAAGTCATACTGATACCTAATAGTTCTGGTGATGATAATGATTTCAACAGTCTGGCAAAGAGGATATTGGGACATACAGGGCGACACATCGGGGATTTGTAATCATAACAAAAGGTTAAGAATACTAATCTAAATGAAATAGATGAGCTGTCCCCTCTTTGCTGAACTATTTAACTCCAGATTCCCTAACACAGCAATACACAGAACTGTCACTGTCAGCAGCCAGGGAAAGGTGAATGGCAGCATGCATACATATACAAAGTGACACCTCTTTCTCAACCATTTCACACACCACTACACTTTGGGGTTTATTTAACAAGGCAGTGCAAAGAGCAGTAATGATGGTGTTCAAAATGTAGTAAACCATAGTCATCAGCCAGGATTTACCTCTATTCTGAGCAGTCAGGGCAATGAAAAATGATTTCTGATTGCTATGTCCTATTGCACTTTGCACTAAAAAAAAAATCCTACTAAACAACAAATTAATATTCTTTTACTCTAAAAAAAATAACCTATACACATCCACCACCTAATGGCTCTGAAATCTATCTTTCATGACTGTTTTTCTGCCTCCTTGTAACAATCTCCATGAGCTCCCAAACCTCTCCTTTTCCTGCTCACTTTGAAATGAACCCCAATAGCCCACAGCTCATAGTCCTTAGTTCAACTTGGAAGCAAGCAAGAGAGGGTAGCTACAAGGCCGGTGCTACCTATAGGCAAGGTATGCTCCGGCTTAGCACACACATCCGTTGGGTGCGCCCAACCTGTCACTATGAGGGGGTCTGTCCACCCATCTGTTTCTTCATTCGTTCTGCCACTGAGAGGGTGGCCCACCCATCCCGTTCGTTACGCCGCTGAGAGGGTGGCCCACCCACCCGTTCGTTCCGCCGCTGAGAAGGGGCCCACCCGCCCCTCCATTTCTTTGTTCGTTCCGCCGCTGAGAGGGTGGCCCACCCACCCGTTCGTTCCGCCGCTGAGAAGGGGCCCACCCATTTCTTTGTTCATTCCGCAGCTGAGAAGGGACCCACCCGCCCGTCCATTTCTTTGTTTGTTCCACCGCTGAGAGGGGGCCCACCTGCCCATCCGTTTATTCGTTTGTTCCGCCTCTGAGAGGGTGGCCCACCCACCCGTTCGTTCCGCCGCTGAGAGGGGGCCCACCCGCCCGTCCGTTTCTTCTTTCGTTCCACCACTGAGAGGGTGGCCCACCACACCCACCCTTTCCTTCCTACTGCTGAGAAGGGGCCCACCCGCCCGTCCATTTCTTTGTTTGTTCCACCGCTGAGAGGGGGCCCACCCGCCCGTCCGTTTCTTCTTTCATTCTAACACTGAGAGGGTGGCCCACTCACCCGTTCCTTCCTGCCGCTGAGAAGGGGCCCACCGGCCCGTCCATTTATTTGTTCGTTCCACCGCTGAGAGGGGGCCCACCTGCCCGTCAGTTTCTTTGTTCGTTCCGCCGCTGAGAGGGTGGCCCACCCCACCCACCCTTTCCTTCCTGCTGCTGAGAAGGGGCCCACCCGCCCGTCCATTTCTTTGTTTGTTCCACCGCTGAGAGGGGGCCCACCCGCCCATCCGTTTCTTCTTTCATTCCGCCACTGAGAGGGTGGCCCACCCACCCGTTCGTTCCGCCGCTGAGAAGGGGGCCACCCGCCCGTCCGTTTCTTTGTTCGTTCCGCCGTTGTTAGAAATCACCGGGCCCCGTACAGCCTACCTGGCAGGCCCCACTCCGAATATATATCGAGACATATTTTTCACAAAAAATACACTAAATTCATTATTAGTGGACAAAAACATAACAGAGAACCTGTTTGAATTAGCCCTTTTTAAATGTTTTTTACATTTAAATGTTAAAAATGTTTTATTGTACAATTTTTTTAAATTATTTATTATAATGTTTAATTATTATTTTTTATATATACATTGAAAAGGGGCACACAAGAAGAGGGGGGGATCAGAAGCAGGCAGAACAGGGAGGGGGATGGGTGTCAGAGAAGCAATTACAGGAATGATGCCCTGTGTCTGTGTCTCACATGGCAGCAGCTGAAAGCTGTCAGGAGGGGGAGAAACTGGCTTTCAGCTGCTGCAGAGATCCGCACAGGGCTTCCTTCTGTAATTGCCCCCATGCCCGACCACACGGATTCCCTGTGCTGTTGGGGCCCCCCTTTGTGCCCAGCCCCCTACAGGAGGGCTGGTGGTCCCTCCTATCAGCGATCCTGTAGTGAAGGGGGGTGAGCCCTGAGCGCTGCTAGAAGACCCCATGTCAAGAGGCAGAATCCCTGGAGGCAAGTGTGAAGAGGGAGAGGGAGATGCAGAGGCACTGAGGCTGACAAGCAATCGACTGAAAGTCAAAGTGAGTAAGAAATTGCCAGTGCAATTGATTCCATCCTCCACCACCACTTACGGGATGGTATCAGTAAGAGGTAGCGGTGGTGGAGGTGGAGGATGACACCACCCCTGATTTCAAACCCCTCACCACCACCACTGCCACTGATCTCAACCCCCTCACTACCATCGCTGCCACTGATCCCAACCCCCTCACCACCACACTTCTACTGCTCCCACCGCCCCTAACCACAACTGCTGCCACTGATCCCACTCCTTCACCACCATGCTTTCACTGCTCCCAAGACCCCTCACCACCACTGCTGTCACTGATCTCAACCCCCACACCACCACTGCTGCCACTGATCCCAACCCTCTCACCACCACTGCTGCCACTGATCCCACCCCTCCCACCACCACAGGTTCCACTGCTCCCACCGCCCCTCACCCCCACCGCTGCCACTGATCCCAACTCCATCACCACCACCGCTGCCACTGATCCCAACCCCCTCACCACCACCGCTTCCACTGCTCCCACCACCCCTCACCACCACCGCTGCTGCCACTGATCCCAACCACCACCGCTGCCACTGAGCCCAACCCCCTCCCCACCACCGCTGCCACTGATCCCAACCCCCTCACCACCACCACTTCCACTGCTCCCACCGCCCCTCACTAGCACCGCTGCTGCCACTGATCCCAACCCCCTCACCACCACGCTTCCACTGCTCCCACCCCCCTCACCACCACTGCTGCCACTGATCCAACACCCCTTATCACCACACATCTACTGCTCATACCTCTCCTAACCACAACCGCTGCCACTGATCCCAACCCCCTCACCACCACCACCACTGCCACTGATCGCAACCCCCTCACCACCACCACAGCCACTGATCCCAACCCCCTCACCACCACTGCTGCCACTGATCCCAACCCCCTCACCATCACTGCTGCCACTAATCCCAACTCTCTCACCATCACTGCTGCCACTGATTCCACCCCTCCCACCACCACAGCTGCCACAGCTGCCACTGCTCCCACCACCCCTCACCACCGCTGCTGCCACTGATCCCAACCCCCTCACCACCACCGCTGCTACTGATCCCAACCCCCTCACCACCACCGCTGCCACTGAGCCCAACCCCCTCACCACCACTGCTGCCACTGATCCCAACCCTCTCACCACCACCACTTCCACTGCTCCCACCGCCCCTCACCAGCACCGCTGCTGCCACTGCTCCCACCACCCCTCACCACCACCGCTGCCACTGATCCCAACCCCTTCACCACGACCGCTACCACTGATCCCAACCCCCTCACCACCACTGATACCCCTGATCTTAACCCCCCTCACCACCATGCTTCCATTGATCCCACCGCCCCTCACCACCACCGTCGCCAATGATCCCAACCCCCTCACCACCACCGCTGCCACTGATCACAACATCCTCCCCCCCATGTTTCCACTGCTCTCATTGCCTCTCACCACCACTCTGTGACTGATCCCACCCCCTCACCACCACACTTTCACTGCTCCCAACGCCCCTCACCACCCTCGCTGCCACTGATCCCAACCACCTCACCACCTCCTCTGCCACTGATCCCAACCCCTCACCACCACTGCTGCCACTGATCCCACCTCCCTCACCAACACAGCTGCCACTGATCCCAACCCCCTCACCACCACCGCTGCCACTGATACCAACCCCTCACAATCACCGCTGCCACTGATCCAAAGCCCCTCATCACCACACTTCCACTGCTTCCACCACCCCCCAACCACCACCGCAGCCACTAATCCCACCCCCTCACCACCAACGCTGCCACTGATCCCAACCCCCTCAATACCACCACTGCCACTGATCCCAACCCCCTCACCACCACGCTTCTACTGCTCCCACCGCCCCTCACCACCACCGCTGCCACTGATCGCAACCCCTAGCCATTATCGTTGCCACTGATCCCAACCCCCTCACAACCACTGCTGCCACTGATCCAAAGCCCCTCACCACCACACTTCCACTGCTCCCACCGCCCCCAACCACCACCGCTGCCACTGATCCCACACCCTCATCACCATGCTTTTGCTGCTCCCAACGCTTCTCACCACCACCGCTGCCACTGTTCCCAACCCCCTTTACCGCCACCGCTGCCACTAATCCCAACCCCCTCATCAGCACTGCTGCCACTGATCCCACCCCCCTTCATCACCACAGCTGCCACTGATCCCACCCCCTCACCACCACTGCTGCCACTGATCCCAACCCCCTTACCACCAATGCTGCCACTGATCCTAACCCCCTCACCACCACCGCTGCCACTGATCCCGACCCCCTCACCACCAAGCTTCGACTGCTCCCACCCCATCACCACCATGCTTCCACTGGTCCCAACGCCCCCTCACCACCACCACTGCTACTGATCCCATCCCCATCACCACCATGCTTCCACTGGTCCCAACGCCCCCTCACCACCACCACTGCTACTGATCCCATCCCCCTCACCACCACCGCTGCCACTGATCCCAACCCCCTCACCACCACGCTTCCACTGCCCCTCACCACCACCGCTGCCACTAATCCCAACCCCCTCACCACCACCACTGATCCCAACCCCCTCACCACCACCACTGCCACTGATCTCAACCCCCTCACCACCGCGCTTCCACTGCTCCCATTGCCCCTCACCACCACCACTACCACTGATCCCAACCCCCTCACCACCACTGCTGCCACTGATCCCACCCCCCTCACCACTGCCACTAATCCCAACCCCCTCACCATCACCACTGATCCCACCCCTCTCACCACTGCCACTAATCCCAACCCCCTCACCATCACCACTGCCACTGATCCCACCCCCCTCACCACCACTGCTGCCAATGATCCAAACCCCCTCAGCACCACCACTGCCACTGATCCCAACCCCCCTCACCATCACCGCTGCCACTGATTCCACCTCCCTCACCACCACCACTGCCACTGATCCCACCTCCCCACCACCACCGCTGCCACTTCCCCCCCCACCTCATCTCCACCGCTGCCATTGATTCCACCCCCCTCCCCACCACCGCTGCCACTGATCCCACCCCCCTCACCACCACCTCTGCCACTGATCCTACCCCCCTCACCACCACCGCTTCCTCTGATCCCACCCCCCATCACTACCACTGATCTCATCCTCCCCATCACCACACCCACTGATCCCCCCTCAGCACCATCCCTGCCAAGCTCACTCCTCTTCCTAGCCAGGGGGGGGGGGGGGCAGCAAAATTAGGTTTCCCCTAGGGTGTCAAAAATGCTTGCACCAGCCCTGGTAGCTACGTTCCTACATACGTTGCCACCCTCTAACAGAAAGTCGAAAGTCGGTTCATAGCAGCATAAGAGGGATTTGGAGGAGGCTGAGAGCAATAGAATTTTTTGATTTAAGAATATAAATTAAAAAATTTTATTTTTACATTTGTTACTTTAAACCTCAACTGTAGGCACATACAAACCCTACAATTGCAGCTAATATGATGCTCATTAAAAAAAAAAGCTTTCAAAAGCAATTTGCACAAGTATACAAAGGAGCACTTTTGAGAAGGCATATTGAGCACATTTAAGCACGTGGTGTGGAAGAAATATAATATCACATACTTTTGGACACTTTTTGAAAAAGTTATATATGATTAGGTAAAGACTGAGTGTTTTTGATACAAGTTCATCACATTTATATATTTATACACATGATATGTATCAATTAGTAGCGCCTCAAATTAAATCTATATACAAATTTAACCAGTTGCTGGCCGCCCTACTGTAGCTTTACTGCTACAGCACAGCCACTCTGTGCAGAATCACATATATATACGTGATTCTGCACTTCTGGGTAGGGGGTGCGCACGTGCGAGCCACTGGAATGCCACTTCTACTGTGATTAGTCACAGCAGAAGCCAATCAGCGGGTGCTGGTCAATGGATGACTGCCGGCACCCGCTGATCAGCGAGGAGACATACTAGACATAGCTCTGCAAAAGTAAACAATGCAGAGCTCCATCGTGCCAGCGGGAATGTGCTGGATTTTGTTTCCCTGCAAAAAAGGGAATAAAATCTAGCACATCCCTTAGTGAAAGCAGCACACTGTACACACACAAACACTGGTTAGGCACACATTTAACCCTTTGATCGTCCTAGATGTTTAACCCCTTCCCAGCCAGTGTCATTAGTACAGTGACAGTGCATATTTTTAGCACTAATTACTAATCAGTGGCAGCTGTGGTGGTGAGGGGGGTGGGACAACATAACCCTTCCCCAAAGTAACATCACAGTTGTGTTGTAATTTCCATCTTCATGCGATTCTGTGTAACCCAAGTTGCATCTGAAATTGCACCAGTGTGAACCAGGCCTTAAAAAGGAAAATGCTGACAAGAGGAGAGAGAAGAGCTCATCAGTTTGCAGCTTCTTCTTCATTGTCCAATCACAGGCTGGGGCAGAGACAAAACTTTAACCGCTTACTACCCACCCGTCAAATGACGGCGGAGCGGTGTACCTATTATCCTGGGACGCCGTCATATGACGGCGTACCAGAACAGCTTCTCTCGCGCGCCCCCGGGGGCGCGGGGAGGGGCGATCGTGACTGCGCCGTGTTGCTAGGACACGGCGCGATCCCGATCTCGGTAATGAGTCAATGACATGACTCTTTACCCATGTGATCGGCTGTGTCCAATCACAGCCGGTCACATGTGAATGAGGAAGTGCCGTTATTCGGCTCTCCTCGGCTCACAATGTCAGTGTGTGAGCCGAGGAGAGCCCGATCAGCGGCTCCTCCTCATAGGGGACACAGAGAAATGTAATCAGGGCACTGATCACCAGTCCCCTGATTACACAAGAGGGAAATAAACTGCCATAACTGCCCACCATCAGTGTCCACAGTGCCCGCCATCAGTGCCCCCCATAAGTGCCCACAATCAGTGCCCATAGTGCTGTCAATCAGTGCCCATCAGTGCCTGCTCATCTAGGCACTGATGAGCACTGACTGGCAGCACTATGGGCACTGAGTGTGGGCACTGATGGTGCTGCCCATCAGTGCTCATCAGTGCCGCCCATAAGTGCTCATCAGTGCCACCCATCAGTGTCCATCAGTGCCACCCATCAATGTCCATCAGTGCCGCCTCTCAGTGCCCATCAGTGCCGCCCGTCAGTGCCCATCAGTACCACCTCTCAATGCCCAGCAGTGCCACCTATAAGTGCTCATCAGTGCTGCCTATCAGTGCTCATCAGTGCCACCCATCAGTGTCCATCAGTGCCACCCATCAATGTCCATCAGTGCCGCCTCTCAGTGCCCATCAGTGCCACCCCTCAGTGCCCATCAGTACCACCTCTCAATGCCCAGCAGTGCCACCTATAAGCGCTCATCAGTGCTGCTTATCAGTGCTCATCAGTGCCGCCTATCAGTGCCACCTATCAGTGCTCATCAGTGCGGCATATTAGTACCTCCTCATCAGTGCCACCTCATCAGTGCCACCTCATCAGTGCCCATCAGTGCAGCCTATCAGTGCCCATCAGTGCCGCCTCATCAGCGCACATCAGTGAAGGAGAAAAAGTTATGTATTTTCAAAATTTACTCACAGAAAATAAGAAAAACTTTTTTTTTTTTCAAAATTTTCTGACTTTTTTTTTTTGTAAGAAATAAAAAACCCAGAGGTGATTAAATACCACCAAAAGAAAGCTCTATTTGTGTGAAAAAAATGATAAAAATTTCATATGGGTACAGTGTAGCATGGCCGCGCAATTGTCATTCAAAGTGTAAGAGCGCTGAAAGCTGAAAATTGGCCTGGGCAGGAAGCGGGTGAAAGTGCACTGTAGGCAAGTGGTTAATATATTAGTTTTGTGCAGTACAGAAAAGCCAGGTCTCCAGGCTGTGCTGTCTAATAGTCTGTGTAAATCTCAGGCATTAAAGCAGAGATTTACAAATATTTTGTCAAGTAAAACAGCTCTCCTATAATATTCATAATATGTATTTTAGCTATTTTTTTTTTAGCTGTTTGGATGGAGTTCAGCTTTAAAGCTTAACTCAGGGCAAACAAAAAGTTATCCCTTGCAGGGGGGCTGTGCCTGCACTTCAAGGATTAATTGCTTGTTTATCCCTACGGGAAAGATAAAAGGAGATATACTTACCCAATCCTCCATTCCTCTACGCCAAAGACCAGTTTATGCAGCCCTTGCCCCACTGTGCTCCAGCTGTCTTGAGTTCTGACATCATCAAGCCCAGAGCAGTGTCCATAACCCTGCTCTGGACATGAGGGCACCAGGAGCAGTCTACTGCCCGATCATGGGGGAGCTCAGTCCGCCGGGGGGAGTGGAGGATAAGGGAAATCGGGGCGCTTCTCCTCTCCCCTGAACAAAATGAGCAAACAACCCTTGCAGTGGGGCTGTGCAGTTTTATTTCTGCCTGGAGTTGGGCTTTAAATCAAAAGTAACATAATGTAAAAGCTCAAAATAACTTTTCTAAATATGTTTAACAATGTAGTACAAATTGCATTCAATATACAGAATATGAGTCACTGTAAAGCAGCAAGAAGTATTTCTTTATTTCCATTTATTTTTCTTGATTGTATAAAGAAAACCTTTCAGATGGATTTATTCTGCACCTACCCCTTTTAAGTGGTAATAGCATAGCCAAAGAGAACCATAAGACATCTAATTTGATTATGCATGATCTCTTCTTTCCATGTTAGCAGGAAGGTGTACAGCAAAGAGATTATAATTAAAATTGGTTTGCTTCTGTTCTCGGTGTGGACAGAAACCTGACAGGTGGGGAAGCGGATGGTAGAGCATAGATGGGTTATCAAATGACAAGGTCACTTGGGGCTGTGGGTGTATTTCGTGTTTTTCCTGTTTGAATGTGTCACCTTTCAGTGTGTAATAGCACACATGCCACCTTAATTGTCTTTTGATGTTATATTTTCGGAAACATTTCACTAGGTTTTTGCTGTTTTTTTTTTTTTTTTTTATATTTCATACAATACATTTTGTTCTTTGTTCTAATTGAGTAATTTCTAGTTCTAATTATAAGTGCTAAATTTGGCCTAAAATTTTGTACGACACTCATACCACTTTAAGTTCTCCAAACCTTTTTTCAATCATCCCCTCAATTGCCTACTTTATGTCCTTCTGAGGTGTTCTCAATGTTATGGTCACTCATTCCGCTTAGGGTCACCAGAGATAAGGGGTATTCAATTAAAATTCACAGGGGTCCGATTAGAAAAAGGATATTACAGCAAAGGTCTGAATCGTATGTTTGTGCAATGACTCAGATCATTCACATGAACCCCTCTCCTCCTATATCACAATCCCGTTCTTACATCAGTGTCCTCAATACATCTGCATATCACAATCTCCCCACGTCGCCTCACATTTCCCCCTTCACAGTAGTGTTCTCAGCCCCTCTTCACATCACCTCCCACCCCCTTCACATCAACTCCCTATCCCCTTCACAGTAGTGTTCTTAGCCCCTCGTCACATCACCCCCTCCTTACAACATCCCCCCATTCTTTTCACATCAACCCCCTATCCCCCTCACAGTAGTGTTCTTAGCCCCTCGTCACATCACCCCCTCCTTACAACATCCCCCCATTCTTTTCACATCAACTCCCTATCCCCTTCACAGTAGTGTTCTTAGCCCCTCGTCACATCACCCCCTCCTTACATCATCCCCCCATTCTTTTCACATCAACCCCCTATCCCCTTCACAGTAGTGTTCTCAGCCCCTCGTCACATCACCCCCCCCCCCCTTCACATCATCCCCCCATCCTTTTCACAGTAGTCTTCGGAACCTGCCTTTGCATAACATCCCCCCTTCATTCACAGCAGTGTCCTAAACCCACCTTTAAATCAATGCCCCCCCAGCAGTGTTCTCCTTTGCCCTCCCCCCTTCATCCACCACAGCAGTGTCCTCCTTTGCCCCCTTTACATCCCCCCCTACAGTAGTGTCCTCCTCTTCCCCCTTCAAACCCCAACCCCCAGCAGTGTCCTCCTCTGCCCCCCTTTACTCCCCACACTAGTGTACCCTTTTGCCCCTTCACTGCCCCGCATCAGTGTCCTCCTCTGTCCCCCTTCACCCCCCACCCACATCCTTCACAGCTGTGTCCTAGCCTCTTAACTCTCCTACGTCACAGGGGCACACAAAAGACCAGATGGCAGGAGGCACAGCAGCAATGGACGGAGGGTGGGAGAGGAAGCTGCTGGAGTTAACTTTACATATTAAAAGGCTGATGATTGGTTGCTAGGACCGTCCAGCATCATAGCAACCAATTACCTGCAGTTAACTTGAAAAGTTAACTTGAGAAGATTCCTCCTTCTATCCAGTTCTGCTGTGACTCGTGCCCTTTGCTCTTCTATGAAATGACAGAGGTGGAGGCTGGGGGAAAGCACTGGCTCCTAAGTGGCGAACACTGTATATGGAACAGTGACCCTGTCTGGATCCAGATTGCAGTCAGCGGTAGTGATACCTGACATACATTTTACAAGCTGACCATGCAATCTTTGTACAAGCAACTATGTTTTTACAAAACTATGTAAACTGAGGACCTAACTAAACTGTCCTCTTAATTTTCTATCTAATTAGGCAGGCCCTTGCACTTTAGGCCTCGTGCACACTGGACATTATAAAAATGCCAGTAGCATTAGCTGTAGAAAGCTGTAGCTGTAGAATGAGTTTTGCTACGTTTTTGCAGTAGCGTTTTTTAGCTTTTTTTTTACTAAAACTGTACTCCCACAAAAGCTTGTGGCTCAATGCCCCACATTTCCTTCCTCCCCTCAGAATCTAACCAATCTTTTTGACAGGTATTTGCTTCCAATGCCTCAATTCTTGCCTAGGCAAAAATTACACCAGCTTGGCCACCCCACTTACCACCTACAGCCATTAAACATTGCAGCACTAGGAGACTGGTCCCACAGTCTACTGGGATGTATGACGTTTCCCAGGAGGCTGCAGGACCAGTCTCAGTTTCTTGTGCATGCACAGTGGGGAGCTTGCTGTGGGACTTCAGGAAGTCATAGCTGGCTCCCATATCCAAAATGGAAACATCAGAGACCCAAAACCTGTTCTTTAGGGAACACAGTGCTGTACTACATGTTCTAGTAAGTGTCTGCTTCTTAAAAGTCAGCAACTACAAGCATTACTGCCATTCTAGGGAGCAGCAACATTCTCTCAAAAGTAGGTAAGCTCTAGCTCACAACCTGTAGGGGTGTAGGGCAAATGAAAGTCAGTGAAAAAGTTTTTAGGAATCATCTTTCTCAAAAGATTTAGAGCAAAGTCGATAAAATGACAGAACGGGAAAGTATGGGGGCATTTTTACCTCTGTTGGCTCTAGCAGAAAAAATCCTAGGGACTTGGATCAAAAAAGGGCGAAAACACTTATTTGCTTTGGATTTTGCTATTGATGTTTCCCACAGAAAAGATTATTTCTATTTAAAGAGGAATTTAAAAAATGATTTTTTTAGCAAAAAGGTCCAACATTTGGAGAAAGTCCTCAACGCAATTTCCAAGCCATATCTCCAGTTATATCTACCATGGAATAGTACTCCCTCCATGGGATACTCCTCTCTAGTTTCTACCTGAGATACAGAGGCTCTTAGAGTCTAAACTGACATTGCTTAAATGGTTGCTAGTGCCAACATGAGTAAAGAAGATATCCTAAAGTAGAACAATTGCACTTTACAGTTTTCTCTTAGTCCCCCTGGAAAGTCCCACAAATACCTGTTGAATACCAGTGAAGTTCACCTGTTGCAACCTACTGTGATGGTGCGGCAACAATGCTGCACTGTTCCTGAATTCAGAGGAGAGTTGCCGCTCTTAGGCAGGCGCTGTGCCTGCTTGCACTACAATTGAGTGAAAAAATGTTGCTGCGGGTGTGGCTATCATTTATTTTCACTGCACATTCAAAAGCCTGCAGCTTATCAATCAGCTTCTGCCCACTGCTTTGTGAACTGAAAGCACTGCATCTGTTGCTGAAAGCCTCCCACTATGAACTGCAGTGTCTGGGATGGGAAGCACATGTGAGGCACAGATAACGAAGGATTTGGCTCAGTGAGCGAGTGTAAAGGAAGTTTATTGTTTAGTTTACAAGGCTTGTGCGTCATATAGCAACTGGATTCGGTATTTGTCTACACTGTCATGCAGGAGCCTTTTGTTGGACTTAAGAGAAAAGCTATGCCTACTTTTAGGGAAAACTATCATGGCTAATGGTATCATTCTTATTCAGATGAGTGTATTTTGAAAAGACCTAAACAGCAGGATATCTAATTACGCAGTGTTTTTAGGCTATTTACAACCTTTTTCCATTAAAGGCACCCTTTAAAATTAAGTACAATTTTGAGGCACCCCTAATAGTTTTACATATTGTAGCGGCATCCACACACATAGGACACCCAACATTAGAGGTGTTTATTTCTTGCCAAAACAAAAACTTTTGCACACTGGTACAGATTAATATTGCAGCATTTCTGCTTGCTCATTTTTTTTTCCCCCATGCTAATGTGACCCCCAATGCTGACAGACAGGGGTGAAACAAGGATGTTGTCCAGGTCACAGACATCTTCCTTATCAACTGAAGGCATCAGCAGTTGTTAGAGCGCTGGCGTTTGACCCACATAGTGCCCAAGGTTGTAATGTTGCACAATAAAAACCTTTGGCTTTGAGTAACAAAAAGGCAGGCTTAATCTTCCCGCTGGCCTGTACACAAATTTTTGGGAAATTTGTGGAAATTTTTAGACATTTTGTCAAGGCACCCATGAAAAACCCAGAAGGCACCCCAGTGTGCCATGGCACCCTGGTTGAAAAAGTCTGGTTTACAGCATAGAAGTAAATCACTGTACAGAAAATCTACTTATATGCTCCCTCTAATATGCCACCTATTGGCTGATTTGGCAAATACGTACAGATGTAATATTTCATATTTACTTGATTGAAAACAAAGAAAAAAATATATATATTTAGTCCCGGTTCACACTAAGGCGACCTGTGAGGCGACCTGGTCGCCTCACAGGTCGCCGTAGGTCGCCTCCCATAGGGAAGCTGCGGACCCGTTCTAATAGGAGCGACACAAGTCGCTCAGACTTAGAAAAAGGGTCCGGAGCTTCTTTGGGGCGACCAGGAGGCGACCGCCATAGACTTCAATGTTATGAAGTCCGTGGCGGCCGCTCCGAGGTCGCGGCGCGCTGCTCGCACCGCGAC
This sequence comes from Pelophylax lessonae, assembly GCF_965119305.1. Classification (NCBI taxonomy): domain Eukaryota; kingdom Metazoa; phylum Chordata; class Amphibia; order Anura; family Ranidae; genus Pelophylax; species Pelophylax lessonae. Next base: position 459,310,060 of record NC_138768.1, read on the forward strand.
CTCGGAGGTCACGGTGCGAAGTAGCGTCGCCCCTATGTGAACAGGGCCTTACAGTACTTTACAAAAGTTTTAGGCAGATTTAAAGAAATGCTGTAAAGTAAGAATGCTTTCAAAAACATTGTTTTTATCAATTTACAAGATGCAAAGTGAGCAAACAGAAGAAAAATCTAAATCCAATCAATATTTGGTGTGACTACCCTTTGGCGTCAAACCAGCATCATTTCTTCACATTTTGTACACTTGCATAAAGTCAGGTTGTAGGAGTAGAGTCAGATGTATGATTAACCAATTATACCAAGCAGGTGCTAATGATCAATAGGTGTGGATCATGACGCTACACCACACAGCCTGTCTGCTAGCGGCTTGATGCTACCGCTAGAGCCGGCCGTGCACAAACACTAAGCGTGTGTCGGGCTCCGAGATTGTAAGTTGAATACCTTTCTTTGCGAATAAAAGTTTAAAGCTTTTTTACACTATGAGCGCTCGTCTTCTACCCTCTATGTTTGCATGAGAGTTATGAACAAGGGAGGATGAGCTGACTTTCATTTTTATATCGGAGAGGAATATGAGAGCAAAAGTGAATGAGGAGCTTCTTAACCCTTTATATACTGCTGGAAAGGATGGTGTGAGCTGGAGAGGAAACGTCCATTGGATTAAAGACCTTTAGCTTATAATAGATAAGAGGAAACAGTGTTTATTTATCAACCCCCATCTGGTGATCTTTCCGTAATTGTTGAGTACAGTGGGTGTTCAAAGAAGGACACCTGGTGATTACTAGGAATCATTGGACATCACGGTTTGGGATACTTTTTGTGATTATTAGTGGAATCGATTGGTTGACTGGACTACACTTGCACTTTATTTGGATACATATTATAGAGAGGCGACCCCGGGTCAATGTGTGTGTTAGCAATCTACGCCTGGTTTTGATTAAGACAGGCCTGCTGATTGCACACCTGTGGGCTGGGTTCATATTATTTCCAGGGTTAGCAATCAGGGCTCCCAGTTGGAGACAGCTGCACCCGGGCAGACAGGAGGTCTGGCCCAGGAGTCAGGAGGACTCCAACTGAGAGACACAAGGTCTGTGTATGGGCGTCAGGAGGGCTCCCACCTTCTCTGAGAGAGAGAGAGGGGCCGCAGTTGGCAGCCAGAGCTTACAGGTCTTCAGGAGGCAGATGTATTCCGCAACAGTTCAGTATGAAGCTGATTCCAAGGAAGCTACAAGGGAGCTTGGCCAAAGGATACTTGTGTTGGCCTGAGGATCAGACCTTAGGCCTAGGCGTGATACCTGAAGCAGCCGTGTGGTATGTGAGTAAGCCAGGAGGCTGAATTAACCATATACAGTAATGGTGGAACACCTGCGAGGAAAATTGCTGTGGTTTTGTGAATTTTCCACTCTTTAAATAAAAATGGGCTGCCATGCCCTTTAAAAAAACCGCAGTCTGGACTGACACTACTTCTTCAAATGGCATGCACCACTTGAGATTAATCGCCCTGAATTGTTACAATGTGTTTTAACATTGACTGGATATATCAATTGGATGGCTTAATAATTATTGTTTATGCACATGTTTTGATGAAGATTCGGTTTGTTGAATTATCAATTCTGCACATATTTTTTTATTAAGAATAATTTGCTTAGATGAATTCAGTTGATTTAAGCTCGGTTCATCGTGGCTTGAAAAGGACTTCTCTAACAGAGGTCAATGCAAGTCCCTTTGAAGTCGCCCTCAAGTAGTGCAGGAACCTTTTTTTAAGTCGGAGCTGCTTGAGTTGCTGTGATAAAAATGATTCCATTGCACTGAATGTAGCGCGACTTGTCAGGGGACTAAGTCGTCTGACAAGTCGCCCCAGTGAAGATTGAGACTTAGAGCCGGTTCACACTGAGGCGACACGACTCCTTACTACTTCGGGGGCGACTTGTACATTACATTGCACCATGACTTCGGAGCGACTTGCAGGGACTTCACATGATGGAAGTCTATGCAAGTCGCTCAGAGGTCGCCCCGAAATAGTACAGGACCCTTTTTCTAAGTCGGAGCGACTTGTGTCGCTCCTATTAGAACGGGTCCTGTAGCGGTCAATGGGCCGCGAGGGAGCGCGACTTGTCAGGCTGACAAGTCGCCTGACAAGTCGCGCTAATGTGAACCGGCTCTTAGGTTAATATTTATTCATAAAAAGATACACTTAGCGTGGTTACAATTTATATTTTTCACTAACAACTTTGGGTCACCAGTAACTGCAGCTTTTTTCAGTTCAATTCTATTTTTATATTTTTCACATTTACCCACTGGCACAGAGATTTTATTTTCACATACAGGTGCTAGTGATTATCAATTTGATATGTAAGTTGAAACACAGTCATTAAATTAAACATAAACAGCTGCGTAAGATACTTAAAACTGGGTGAGGAACAGCCAAACTCTGCTATTAAGGTGAGGTTGTGGAAGACAGTTTCATGTCACAGGTCATACACCATGGCAAGGCTGAGTACAGCAACAAGACACAAGGTAGTTACACTGCATCAGCAAGATTTCTAAGCAGACTGGGGTTTCAAAATGTGCTGTTCAAGCTCTTTTGAAGAAGCACAAAGAAACAGGCAACGCTGAGGTTTGTAGACACATCATGCTTACTTCCCTTCGACATTAGAAGATGTCCAGTAGTGCCATCAGGACAGAACTGGTGTAAACCAGTGGGACCCAGGTATACTCATTTACTGCCTGCAGAAGTCTGGCCAGAAACAGTCTTCATGGAAGAATTGTGGCCAAAAAGCCGTGCCTCTGACGTGGAAACAAGACTATGTGACTCAACTATGCAAGAAAACATAGAAACTGGGGTTCAGAAAAATGGCAGAAGGTGCTCTGGATTGAGCAGTCAAACTTCAAAATATTTGACTGTAACAGAAGGCAGTTTGTTCACCGAAGAGCTGGAGACTGGTACAATAATGAGTGCCTGCAATCAACGGTGAAGCATGGTGGAAGTTTGGGGCTGCATTTCTGCAGATGGAGTTGGAGATTTGGTCAGGATCAATGGTATCCCTAATGCTGAGAAACACAGGCAGACACTTATCCATCATGCCATACCATCAGGGAGGCATGGGACTGACTCCAAGTTTATTCTGCAGCAGGACTATGACCCCAAACATACAGCCAATGACAATAGGAATCTTCAGTGTAAAGAAGAACAAGGAGTGATGGTGATGGTTTGGCCCCCACATGGCCCTGATCTCAACATCATCGATTCTGTCTCGAAATACATGAAGAGACAGAAGGATTTGGGGCAGCCTACATCCACAGAAGATCTGTGGTTAGTTCTCCAAGATGTTTGGAACAAGCTACCTGCTGAGTTCCTTCAAAAACTACATGCAAGTGTACCTAGAAAAATGTATGCTGTTTTGAAGGCAATGGGTGGTCACGCCAAATATTTGATTTGATTTGAATTTCTCTTCTGTTTATTTACTTTCCTTTTTATTAATTGATAAAAATAAACTATTAACACTTCTATTTCTGAAAGCATTCATAATTTACAGCATTTTGCACACCTGCCTAAAACTTTTGCATGATAGTGTATATTTATATAATCATCATTTTAGTAGATGATGACCAGTCTGATGACTACTAGTAATGACACCTACTACTATTTTTATGTCTGCTATGCTAAGATGCATTTTTTCTTTAGTATCATTACGCTCATACAAGTGTTCTTGCTGTTATGAAGCAAGAAGGGCTTCTAGTAAGGGAACCCCAAGGTATAAACATTCTTCAATCTCTACAAAGTTTAAAATTTGACTCATGACAATATTGGCTTTGTCAAGTTCTTGAATTACTTCAGTTAGCAGTGGATAAAGGTTTGACATTGCCATACATTTAGGGAACAAGTTATTTAACCCCATCCGGACCGACCCAAAGCAGATACTGTATACTGCTACAGGGCAGCCCTCCTGTGCATATTCACGTATACAGTGCCTTGAGAAAGTATTCATACCCCTTGAAATTTTCCACATTTTGTCATGTTACAACCAAAAACATAAATGTGTTTTATTGGGATTTAATATGATAGACCGACACAAAGTGGCACATAATTGTGAAATGGAAGGAAAATGATAAATGGTTTTCACATTTTTTTACAAATAAACATATAAAAAGTGTGGTGTGCATTTGTATTCAGCCTCCCTGAGTCAATACTTTGTATTGAGAGCGCACTCCTAGCACAGAGACCAAGCTGTCAAAGACAGTTACCGGTCTCTAGCAAAGATTGGTAGCTGATGGGACCAGCTCCCGATCATATGATCCCTGTAACAGCCAACCACAATAGTCATGTGATTGGGCAGTCCTTCCCTCCCCCTAGGCATAAAGACCCTCTTAAATGGATGCCGGGACTGAGTGGGAAGGAGTTAAAACACACACATACTGCACCATAGGTGTGCGCAGCCTATGGCATTAGGGTGTGCACTTCAAAGCTCAAACACAAATGCCTTTCTCTGCAGCCTCAGCTGCACTGGACAGTAAATGAACAGGATAGTGCTCTGTGCTGAGCGGCTTCCTGTTCATTCACAAACTGAAGCATAGTAAACACACTATGCTTTGGGTTATGAATGAACACAGTGAGTGAGTGTGTTCACTGTGTCCATTTGGAAATGGAAGGGGCTAGTAAATGACATATTTACTAGCCCCTTCCCACACTCTCTATTCTGAAACATCCCCCACAGGAGCTGGAGGGAGAGGAAAGAAGTCAGCAGCGTTGCCGGGGGGCACAACACTGGTGGAAGCCCAGGCGAGAGGGGGAATCGGCACTGCACGCAGTGATTAGGGTGTGCCCAGGCACACCTGGTACACCCCTGAGCACGCCTATGTACTGCACATACATGCATAAACATACTTACATACATGCACATACAAGGGAGAATGGCGCTTGACCAAAGCTTGACCAAAGCGGCAATACAGAGGGGGAAGGAATTCTAGCGGAGCAAATTCCTCTATGATTTACTAGAGTCACTTGGGAGTAGCTGTCTGATCGGATACTGGCCCCCTCGTGACCTCCGCAGCCATCTTGGGTGAGGGCACAGCTTATTTAAACTTATGATCTCCTGATTTGGCACGAATAAACATGTACATTCTTACCTAAAGTGGTTCTAAAGTCAAAAGGCTGTTTACCATAATGCATTACCTACATACATATAAAAAGCCTTTGTCTCCTCCTGTTCCCCCCACCCTCCTTCCTAAATACTTACCCGAGTCTTCTCTAGATTCAGTGCCGTGCCTGTCTTCAGCTGTGCTGGTCTTTTTCCCTGCTCTCAGAGGACAGACTGATAGCAGCAAGAGCCATTAGCTCTTGCTGCTGTCAATAAAATCCAGTGAGGAGAGAGCAGGGGAGCAGGGGGGTGATCAACTTGCACTGTGTGTCTATGCATGCACACAGCCGGGCTCAGGAGTGTACCCGCACATGTGCCCTCATAGTACATGGCTTGCTATCAGTGGCGGCTGGTGCTCGATATTTTGGGGGCAAACCAATGCCACCCCCCACCGGGGAGACGGACAGGACAGCGGCGTTCAGAGGCCTCCTTACCTTAGGAGGCAGATGACAAGGATCCGAGGTAGGGCTGCTGCTCTGCGCTCCAGGTTCTCCTTGTTTCAGGGACATTGCTTCTCCTCCCGGCCGAACAGAAAGTAGGTCCTGAGACCCCAATTGGCCGGGAGTCCCAATGCTGTATCTTGGCCTAGGCCAACAAGGCCCAGGCCTAGGGAGGCACTTTGCAGGGGGGCATCAAAAAAGCTGCCCCCGCATAAAAAAAAAGCCTCCAGGCTCCTGCACGAAAAGAGTTTTTGCAACCTGCTGATTTGTCTTAGGTTTATCTCTATAGGAACATCTTAATGGCAGTTATTCCTGTTTTATTTAGCAAAATATATTGTAATTAAACATACAAGGGTAAAAGATCTTTCAGTCTGTGCGTTGACATATTTTTGGGTAATTTTTGGCCTCATTGAGTCCTAATGCTTTGACTATTAACCACTTAAGCCCCGGAGGATTTGGCTGCTCAAAGACCAGGGCCTATTTTGCGATTCGGCACTGCGTGACTTTAACGGACAATTGCGCGGTCGTGCGACCCTGTACCCAAATGAAATTGAAGTCCTTTTTTTCCCACAAACAGAGCTTTCTTTTGGTGGTATTTGATCACCTGTGCGATTTAAATTTTTTGTGCTATAAACAAAAAAAGAGTGTCAATTTTGAAAAAATAACAATATTTTTCACATTTTTTTTTATATGAAATTCCCCCCAAAAAAATGTAAAAATCTAAATTTTTTAACATTTTAGGCCAATTTGTTTTCTGCTACATATTTTTGGTAAAAAAAAAAAATAAAAAATCGCAATAAGCGTATTTTGATTGATTTGCGCAAAAGTTATTGTATTTACTAACTAAGGGAAAGATTTATGTCATTTTTATTGTGTGTTTTTTTTAACTAGTAATGGCGGCGATCTGTGATTTTTTTTGCGGGGACTGCGACATTGCGGCGGACAGATCGGACCCCTGACTAACATTTTTTGACACTTTTGGGGGTACCAGTGACATTATTACAGTAATCATATGCTATACATATTCACTGTTACTGTAAAAATGACACTGGCAGGGAAGGGGTTAACTTTATTAGAGATCCAGGGGTTAAGTGTGTCCCTAGGGGCGTGATTCTAACTGTCAAGGGGCGTGGCTTTTGATGTAACTACAGAGACATACGATCCTACATAGCAGGATCGTATGATCTCTGCTGTTACACCGGGAAGAATGACAGGCGGCTTTGTTTACATTAGCCGCCTGCCTTTCTCCCTCTCCAGCGGGAGATCGCGAGTGGCCGGCGGACATCGGAGCCACCGGTCACTCGCGTGGGGATGGCCGTGAATGAGCAGGGGCGGGAGCGCGCCTCCGGCGGTGCGCGCTCGCCCCCTACAGGCTCCTGGGCGAGTGACGTAGTGCTACGCCGCTTTGTCCAGGAGGGGCTGACTGCCGCAGTAAATGTACTTGCGGCGGTCGGCAAGTGGTTAAACTGGTTTGTGAATGTCACATGACCACCTTCAAATGGAACTGTAGTTGGGCAGGTCCCCATCCCCAGTGTCCCTCCTGGGATAAGTGGCACTGACAGCCAAGAGCGGTACCTGTGTTGTCAGATCAGCATTGTATGTCCAATAATCCACAAATATGGATTTAGCCCAACCTTATCTGCTGGCCCAATGTGATGTCATTTAGGGGTATTTTAGCAGGTGAATACGAGCACTTCCACCACTGGAAGAGCTTTTGTTATCACTTAGCATTGGCATTTGTTTTGACATCAGTTTGAGATGTTTCAGTGATCATTTAGAATTCATTGACAGGTGCACTTGACCTCCTTCTGACCTGCATTTACCTGTGCTTTATGCAGATTTTGCATTACAGTAGACTTACATGGGTATGGAAAACCTACTTGAAGCATGCAAAAGCCTCTCAACACAGCTTAGCATCCATTCACACTAGCCACTGCATTGGTGAAGCCTTAAGAGGAAGGGGTGTGAATTGCAGATGACAGGGGGGGTCTTAAACAGAAAGAGGTGTGGCCTTGGCAGGAAGGGGTGGGTCATATTTAAATTAGGGGGTGCACAAGTTTAGTCAGGCCTAGGGCAGCACAAATCCTAAATACATCACTGCCAATCGGAGGAGCCACTTCCTGATTGGTCAGGAGGAGAAGCAGGAGGACAATAGTGAATATTAATTCGCTTTTGTCACACAACTGGGTGAGCCCACCCTTTTCTGAAACCAATTAAAGCCTCAGGCTCTAATCATGTGCTTCAAAAAAAAAATAAAAACCCCATTGAAATTCATGCATCCGGCATGAATTAGATTAGGGGCCGGATGCATAGATTAGGGGAGCGGCGTCCCTGCGCCCTGTATGGACGGGACGTCACTGCTTGCTATGAAGGCACACTCAAGAGAGGAGGAGCGGACAAAGCCAATGAGGGACTCAAGAAGTAGAGGTAAGGGACCGCTCTGTGCGATGTCCTTACAAAGAGCTGATAAGTGGAAACTTCTTTTTTCATTTTGGGTAAAAAATACCAGCCTTTACTATGACTTTACAGCACACCTAGACCTAGACAATCATATTGTTTAAACAGTATAAGAAATATCAGTTGTGACTGATAAAGCACTTTTAGTAGGCATGCTGCAGCTGTTCATTTTCTTAGGCCCACATTTTCATCCATTGCATAGTATCCCTGTGGAATAGCTAGTCCTGTTCCCACACCTCGCTCTCTGATAAAAAAACATTAATGTAATCCAATAATCAAATGAAGGGGTGGGCAAGCTATGCATATCAATCTCCTAATAGGCTCCTGTGAGGCTAAAAGAACAGTGTATGACTATGCACTTGTCACGTGTGAAGAGTGTGCTCTGCTGCTTCTATTCAGAAATGATATTTCCTTTGTCACAATAAAATGTTCTAATGAATCCCCTGCTAGACACCCAAACTTTAGATTTTAAGTATAGGTCTACTTTATATACATATATTCATGCATTCGGTCACAAAAAGAAACTGTTTTTGGAAAGTGCTCCAGACATGAGGGCCCATGGTGTGAATGGCAAGCTTACGCATTTTAACCAAATATCTATGGTCAAAGTATAAAATCATATATTCATTTCAACTTTTTGGTTATTTCCAGCCTACACCTATTAATTTAACTGAAGTTTGCAAGCTTACTTTGCGAAAATATCCAAACATTTACTTCCTTGAATTCCACTATATATATTCACTATGTCCTGTGAGTAGTGTGGCAGGGCGAGCCCATGCCACTGTTTATTATGGTTTACCCCAGATTCTGTAAAAAGTAAGCACACTAATGGCACAGGTGTGTTCTGGCTTCATATGGGAGCCAAAGTTAGAGCTCAGGGCCCCATCCTCCAGAGGGGGTCAGTGTATGAAAGGAGCAGTGAGAGGTGCTCGTATGCACCATTCTGTCCAGGTCAGGATAGACCAAGGCCCCAGCCTAATGGCACTTTTCCACTGCAAGTACCGGCTCGGCTCTACTCGGCCCTGCTTGGCCCGGTTTGGTATTCCACTGCATGGTACCGCATGTTGGAACGGTTCGGTACCGTTTGGTATGGTTTGCTTTTCCACTAAAGTAGTACAAAAGTTAAGTGGGTGGGATAACAACGATTCTCTAACCCATCAGTGCCTAGCAGTGACAAACAGTCAGCTGCATGCAAAGGATTGTGGGATATGGCACCGGGTATGGTACCTCTTGGAACCACAATCGAGGTTGGACTTTTTTAGCGAGCCGTACCGTTCGGTTCCATGTAGTGGAAAAGCGCCGCCGTACCGTACCGTACCGAACTGTTCCTACACCGTGCCATGCGGTACCAGCAGTGGAAAAAGCACAAAAGTGAGCCGAACTGTTTGGTTCCATGCAGTCGAAAAGCGCCATAAGAGAGAGACCTTGAGGGACAGAGCAGCAGGGAGCGGCCAGGAAAGAGGCAGAGCTAAGGTACAGCACCTGTGCACGAACATTGGGATGTGTTTGATGGTCAGGAGGACCAAGAGGTACTAATGATCAGGAGGACCACGAGGTATTAATCGGAGCAGTAAAGTTGTCAAGAGAGCCAGGAAACTAATTGTCATGTTTGGTTCATATTGATGGTGAGAACCCTCTGTGCGGGAAGACATACCTTCTATGAACTTTTGATGTTCTTTTCAATAAAAGTGGGCAGAAAAGCCCTGAAAACTATTTCTGGCATGGAGTAAACTCACTGTTTTGGCACTGAGCTACATAACCCTAGTACCGTCACAGTAGACACTGCCCTGTCACCCATTTCCATGAGCCTTCCTACTGAACTAAAGAGGTGTTAAAGGGAGGAGTTTAAGGATATGGAGTCAGTACAGGAATCACAGCTTGCAGGCAGCAAGGTACCTTGGGATATATAGTCCTTATAAATTGAAAGTAAACAGCAGAGGAGAATCTGCAAAGCATGCAGGGAATCCAGGAAGTTGTGAGAAGAGTTGGCCAGCAGACAGATAGCATTCACAACATAAAAAGGAGATTTTTCATGAAAGCTTGTACTGCGTTGTCAAATATAACTATTGTTTGTATTGCTTTTACAATACCAATACTTTAAAATAAAAGTGCATACTGTTACCACAGATCTCCTTTCAAATGCATACCAGCCTGCCTTCTTTTAAATGTTATACGTGAGAGGCTGGTTACACGCATTGTGCATCCACAACTGTATTTTGTGCTTTTTATGCCTTAGTATATTTCTGTTGGAAATCAAAGGGTTACCCAGTTGTGGCCTGGGACTGCGCTCAGGCAACCCATAAAAAAGGCATTTGTTTGTACTCTATATATGCAGTACAAAAAGACATACTCAAATGCAGGAAAACGTGCTCTTATTATTGCAGTATATAAAATCTCTCATACCACTCTCACCACCACCAAACCCACCACCTCCAGCAGAACCCACCACTCCACCATCACCAATCCCCCACAAAAATCTATGTCGTAGGCAGATGGAGTCTAAGTAAAGCACTGTAACAGTGGGCGTGGTACCAGTCAAGTAAGATGGGTAATGTGCATGGTCAATGCTGTCACCCAGAGGCAGCACACAATAGTAATATAAATACATAATTTCTATAAAGTTTGGACACACAGACAATACCAAGACATGGTTTATAAACCTACCAGCTTTCGGTATAATCATAAAACATCTGCAGTATGTAGGCAGGTGCAGTCTGTACTTCCCATTGTAGGTGGCGCTTGGCCAAAGCAGCAATACAGAAGGGGAAGGAAGTCTAGCAGAGCTAATTCCTCTATGATTTCCTATGGTCACTTGGGAGCAGCTGTCTGATTGGATGCAGGCCCTCTCGTGACCTCCGCAGCCATCTTGGGTGAGGGCACAGCTTATTTAAGCTTATGACCCTCTGATTTGGCACACATTGGCGAAGTGGCTAGCCTAAGGACAGGTTACCCAGTGGCAGAACTAGACTTTTAAAACAGGGGTGGCAAAGGGGTGACAAGGTATTATTTTGGGGGGTCAATATACAACGTGTTCAATGTTTTATAGCAGAAAGTAAAAAGGATTTGTCGCTAATTTTATGTTTATAACGCAAAATATAAAAACTGCAGAGGTGATCAGCGTCGCACAACCTCACAATTGTCAGTTAAAGCAATACAGTGCTGTATCGCAGAAAATGGTCTGGTCATTAAGGGGGAGCTGAAGTAGTTAAAGGGTCCGTTTTTTCAGATAATTTTGCCCATTTAAGACTTTTTTTCTGAGCGGTCAGGGGATGGCACCCGCCCACGATCGGGGTGGCAACAGGGGTGGCAAGGACTTTGTCTGGGGTGGCAATCGCCACCCCAGCTAACCCTCTGGCTCCGCCACTGAGGTTACCCATCTGGCAGGGAGAGTGCTTAGTGTTGGAGGGGTAGGAAAAATGTAGGGACTATGTCAACCTTCTTTGAAGCAGCTCCCTTATTGGGTTGGACTGGCTGCACTTCCCCTCCCTCTCTGCAGACACTGTCAGCATGGCTCAACCCACAGGATTACTGCTGTGAGCTTTGTATGTGGCAACAGACGGCTGTGCTCACCCACCGGGCCCTACTGTACCTTACAGGAACATTTTTAATATATCCACTTCTGTGTGTGGTCTCTCTGCCGCCACACCACACTGCACCTTACCCATAAGTAGGTCTTACTGTATATCCTTTGAAGGACGTGCAGTACAATTTGCACTGTAGTATATTGAATAATATTATTAAAGGTGCATTTTTGCCTTTTAAACCATTCCATAGTCTAGCCAAGCAAGCATTAACAAATGTGTTACTTATATATTTTGCTTCAGGATATAAAATCTAAGATGTAGGATAGCACAGATCTAATGTATAGAAATGTCTTCACGCTCTTACCTTTGAATTCATATTTTTGCAACAGATGTGAGAAAATGAGTAATAGAGCTGTTACACAGTCTAATTTTAACAAGAGATAGTACCTGGATCTCTCTGGCGTGATACATGACAATGAGTCCAAGCAGGATAGCAGTTGAGAGGCTGATAAGGCATTTCAGTGCAAATGAGTAAGAGGATTCCTACAAAAACAAAGAAACAGGATAGATCAACTCACAGCCATTACCTGGGTATTATTTTCTGAAACAGGTTGTTAATGGAAATATATAATATATATACCATTATACCATTAAACACTAATAACTACTCAGATAATACAAAAAAATAGGCATTGAAGATTATTGTGCTTGTGCTTGTCATTGATAGTACAGTTTCATGAGTCTACATAACAGAGTGCTTCCTATAGAAATCAATCGGTGTATGGCTAATGAGAATGGTTCAGATATGAAGTGTTGATGATAAAAAAAAAGCCCCCACTTTGCAACTCCCATCATTGAGGATTTAGCCCCATATGACAGGTTCATATCGCATGACAAGTCGCACCCTATTTTTGGCAATAGAACTGTTCAAATCAGTGCGATGCCGACTTTGCAGTGCCGCACCAATTTGAAAAAAAAAAAGGTTCTTGTAATATTTTTGCAATTTCAGGTGCAACTTGCCACAAAAAAACCTGTGCATGAAGTCCCACAGTTGTCAGCCAAGTCGCACCTAAAGTTGCAATGACCTGTGGCTTTAAAACCGTGCGATTTCAAGTGAAGTCACATGATTTCAGAGTCAGATTCGGTGTGAACCAGGGCTAAAGGACACTGAAATAATCTGCTAAAAATCACAACTCGATCCAATCTACTTTGTGAACTGACAAAGGGGTTCTTTGGACCTTAATCCTTGTTGGGAGACCCAAGCTCTGGTGTTGCACAAGCCATTCATCAACCTTGATTGACAAGCTAGGGCCAGGGAAATGGGCATTACATTACCTTTTGGATGTGTTGAGTCATCATTAAAGTGATACTAAACATACACTGTTTAATTTAGATTCTTCCTTCTATTTCTGTATGTGAATGATGGCACTGTAATTATTTGAATTAAAAAAACAAACATTTAATTACCTTTTTCCTAATTGATATACAGCTGTCACATGACCCAGCTCTTTCCAAGCCTGTCTGCAGGGAAACATAAGCAGGAGGAGCTTTTAGTCCTCTGCTGTTGGTCACATGTTAAAAAAAACAGCCTTTGTAATGCGGATTTCTGCCAATCATAGGCTGCGTCCCACCCCTCCAGCCTGTGTCTTAGAATAAGAGGGAGGCGAAGCCTCCATCAATCTACATATAATATCCAGCTTCCATTGTGTTTAGCTGCTTAGTGGTTATGGAGGAGGAGGGAGGGAGTGGACTGTCATTTACCACTTTGTATACACCCACATGTGTGACTTTATAATCACATGGGCTGCTCAGATGTGATAGAGAGGAAACGCTTAACATAGAAGCTCACTGAAACCTGAGTATGTGCAGAGTTGCCATCACAGCTGGTCCCTAGTTGAATTGAGGACACGGACAGAAGGGGGGGTAGAGAACAGCAGGATCAACCAGGTTTTTTGCAGAATACAGAAAATGAATCCCATAGTGCCCGAGTATGAACAGCATTTAATACACCATTTATTGATCGTTTTTTAATGATATGACTTTGGTGACACTTTAATAACCTTATTTCGATTTGTCTAATTTTTGTTATTGGGAAGGTGGGAGGGGATCATCCAACAGAGTCTGGGATATGGAAGTGGACTGCTAAATTTCCCAAATGATGCCTTTACCACTTTACTTTTAGCTGGCATTCCAAAGCCAGGTATCTGCTTGGCAAAGCAGACTGCAGAGGGAATCCATGAAGACAGCTCTTCACTATTTGGTCACTGATAGCTGGCAATCTCAGAATTCAAGAAGAAGCAAAACATAACGCATACTGCATGTTCACGACTTCTTATTTGTGGGTTGTCAGTTAGAATCTGGCAAAATGCAGTTGACATTTTTTTGAGTACTGCTTCACCCTTTGGATGGGGTTTTTTTTGCAGAGACCATTTTGCCACTTAAATTCCCAGAACAGTGTGGTAGTTTTTTCAATAGGTTTGGGGTTAAAAAACAAGGTGTGGGGGAAAAGGAACCCCATTTGGGAGGGCTTGTTGGAAGTATAGTTGTGTATATAATCAAAGGTAATTCAGTTGTGGATCCCCGTCTCAGAATAGAGACCTTTATGATAGCATATACAGAACAGATCTACATTTTCCTTTGCCTCTAAATGTTTTTTTATACAAACTTCCCTAACAGAAATGGAAGGCAACGTCTGTTGAAATCATTGCTCTTTTGATAATGGCTAATTTCTTCTTCTCCAAGGTTGCAGTGGGAGCAAAATGCAGCCTTGGCACAACATATGGGGTGTGTATAGGAAATGTTGGTAGGAAAACTAGTTTCTGCAATATATTAAAGAGGTTAAACCCTAAAAGAAAAAAAAAAGATCCTGTTCCCTTATAGCAGGCTACACAGCACAGTGCTTGCGCTGCCTAATCTGTCCCTTTCTATGCTGTAAAAAACCTGGTTGGTCCTGCCTGTTCCTGTGTCCCTCTTAGTGTGCTGACCACAGTAATCATGGCAGCTGATCCATGATACCGTGGTCAGGTTACGTGCCTCTGTCATCTCGCTGTTCTTCTCTCTCCCCTTCCCTCCCTGCCTGTCAGCTCCTGTGTGTGTGAGCCATCTCCTCCCCACCCCTCTCCTCCTGCCACTATTAGTAGCTGGCAGTAAAGTTTAATAAAGACTACTGCCAGCCCCTATGTTCTACTAAGCCATACCACACCGTGTACATGTTTGTATAAAATTGTGCCTGTAAATACCTTATATCAGTTTGTTTCTGGCCAGTCACTTGACCTCTGGCCACTTTCCTCCCCAATTTAAGGGCTACAGCAGGAAGGGCTGAGTGGACAGCACAGCAGTCACGTGACCTCCCAGCTGAGGGGGATCTCGGCCCCTCCCGCTGTTGCCCTTAGATCGGGGGAGGTCACGTGACTGGCCAGAAACAAACTGAAATAAGATATTTACAGGCGTAATTTTATGCAAACATGTACACAGGGTAGTATGACTTAATAGAACAGAGGAGCTGGCAATAATCTTTATTTGACTTTACAACCACTTTAAGGGTCCATGGACACTGGGCTTAAAAAAACACCAGCTCCCTTGGCTGATATAAAACGATTTTGCACAGGAGTTTAGGAGCGTTTAGCATTTTTTTTTTGCCAGAAAACTGCCCTCAAAAACATTATTACATTATTACACATATTACTATTTTTTTTCCCTGCCTCTAAACGCTGACCTTAAAATATGTCTTTAAAATGGCCTAATGTGCAAGGGCACATAGGATGACATTGAGCTGCTTCTACAAGCAATACATAAAACTCCCATAAAAGCAGTGTTTTTTAAAGAGGAAGTAAACCCTCCTCTGACACTTTTACCTATAGGTAAGCCTATGATAAGGCTTACCTATAGGTACTGTAAATACCTCCTAAACATGTACCGTTTAGGAGATATTTACCTTACATGCAGCCAGTGACGTCACTGGCGCATGCGCTCCGAAGGAACGGCTGCTGGTGCCGTTCCTTCAGAGTCCCGTGCCGTGACCGTCGGCTCCCCCGTGCGTGCGCGGGAGTGACGTCACCGCGGCTCCGGCCAATCAGATGGCCGGATGCCGTGATCCCGGAAGACGGGCGACTGGACATGCCGCCCGTCATACAGGTAAGCGGATGGCATGGCGGGGGCTCATTCTAAGGTAAGTATTTCATAATGAGCTAGTATGCGGTGCATACTAGCTCATTATGTGTTTGTCTTACAGGTTGCAAAAAGAAGAATTTTTTTTTTTCAGGTTTACAACCTCTTTAAGCCAAAGTGCATGGACCCTAATAGCACTCATCCCAGCACATACACAATACACATATGTGATGCTCAAATCATTTAGTCTTGTAACCCTAATATAATAAGAAAAAAGGTAGTCATGATATCTAGAGTCAAGACCTTCTTTGGACAAAACTTAGATAAGTGAACATTTTTCACACATTTGTTATTCGGCTTTTCTATCTATTTCCCATGTTTCTTATTGAGATTTCAAACCTTTTCTCCCTGACTTCACCACCATAAAGTCAACCACATACAGCGCAGGGACTGTTTAATGTTTTATTGCTGAAAGACAACAACTGTTGAACCACTACACAGATTTTTCACAAATGTAGAATCAATACCAATGCATCATACAATTCAAAGTTTCTCGAAAATATAACAATAAAGTCCAAAATGCATCAGCATCCTATTATTAAAAGCTTTATTGTTTCAGCTGTGGTGGGGTTTGAATTATTGTTATGTGTACGGTGGGGAGCGGACAAGCTTCGTTTGAGATAACTAGTGGGTAAGTCATAAGTCTGCCTGGAGCCTTGCCATTTTGGCATCAATTTCTCCACCATAGTTAAAGTGGTTCTAAAGGCTGAAGCTTTTTTACCTTCATGCATTCAATGCATAAGCGTAAAAAACCTCCCAGCACCCCTTTTTACTTGCCTGAGCCTGATTTCAATTCAACGATGTGCACAAGAGCAGCGTTTCTCTCTCTGCTCTCTCCCTACACATTGGCTCAGACACAGCAGTGGGAGCCACCGTCAGCCACAGCCAGTGTGGAGGGAGTGGGGAGGGCGGGGCTGAGCCACGGTCTCTATGTCCTATGGACACACAGAGCAGGACTCTGGGGCGAGCCTGCACAAGGATTTTGAAAATTTTGAGTTGTTGTGAAAACAAGAATTAGTGATAACGCTTCAGTGGAGACACCTTTTTCTCATGAGAACTCTTACATGAGTAAATTTCTCTTCCTAAGGGTAGATTTCCTCTCACTTCCTGTTGTCTCCCTCTGTTTGTAAGTAGGAGTCATTTGTAAGTCGGATGTTTGTAACCCGGGGACCGCCTGTAATCACTCAAAAAGTAAATCCTAGTACACACGGGCTTAATTTTGGACAGCATCGGCTGGTTCAATAGAAACCAGCTGACATTCGGCCCACGTGTATTAAAGGTTGGTTAGGGTGCCCACGTGTCCCGGATTGCCTGGGACAGTCCCACATTTGGCTTGTCTGTCCCAATCTCCGGCACCTTTATTCTGGGACAATACAGTGTCCCAGAATGAAATAAACACACCCACCCTACCAGCTACATTGCCAAAACTGGTTTCTAGTGCCGTCTGGCGCCAACCAGTGTCGTCACCTACACAGTCACAGACAGACTAAGAGTGAGGCCGCCAGTACCAAGGCCGCCTGCCCATGCCTAGTGCTGCTTAGCTCCACCTCCAGTCCACAATCTCCTCATTCTCTGGTCCGGTGGCTGCCTAGTGTTGCTTAGTTAGCTCCACCTCCTGTCCACTCATCTCCTTCTTCTCCAGTCCGGTGCCTGCCTAGTCATTGATGCTTATTTAGCTCCACCTCTAGTCCAACCACCTCCTCCTTTTCCAGTCCGGCACCCGTCGGCATGCAGAGAAGGAGGGAGTGACTTGCAGGGACTGGCTGGGCTGGCTGGTGGTGATCGTCCTCTGTGAGCTGCAGCACTGCTGGCTCAGATCGGCTGCCGGACTTCAGTTCTCCTCCTCCTGCCCGACTGACTGAGGGACCTGTCACCTGAGGGACACATCATTGGGGTGGGGCTTCAGTGTCATATGCCCTCCTCCTCCACATTTTGCAGCAGGTAGCTTTACATTCTTCTGTGCCAGCTGTGTGTGGAGCACTTATTATCAACTGGGAAGTGTGTATGGGGTGCTTGTCATGGAGGGGCATTGTGTGTGTGAGCCACTTATAATCAGGGGGTGCTATTTTTGGGGTACTTGTCAGCTTTTTTGTTACCTGAGAGGGGCAACATAACCTGGTGAAGTAACCAGCTGGGTCGCTGGTGTTGGTGTTCTCATAGTGAGTCATAGTGTCTCGTGAAGCTTAAGTGCAGACATGCTGGGCGGCTGGGCCCGTATAGTAGGTAGAATTATTAATTGCGTTGGTCTTATAAACTACTGTGGCTGTGGTATTAGCAAATCATCCTTTTTTAGCTGGAAAAGGGGTGGGGTGTTCCTGAATGGCAGTTTGGTAGTATGTGGTCACCCTACAGCCAGTCCAACAGAAGCCGGTGGCTTGAAGGGCCATAACCGGAAAAAGGTCTGCTGATCGGCTCCTGGACTGTACTGGCGCCCCCCTATCAGAACACAACAGCACAGAAGGGGAGATCGCTGTACTAATATTGCATAGTTAGTACAGCAGCTCCTCCAGAACTGTTAGTGTTTTTCCTTCAGCCTTGCTGGGTTGAATGAAAAAAAAACTAGTAGTATGTACTAGGCTTAAGAGAAAGCTTTTATAATGTAATTCCAATTGCATATATGAAGGAAAATATTATCCAATAAAAGAAATAACTGGATATATAAGGATATTGACTAAATGATTATCTTCAATGTAAAGTAAACTTGCCATTAAAGAAATTAAAGAGCTGATGCTGCTGATCTCCTTCAGCAAATGGTCATTGCCTGACTTTTATTCCAATTTAATGGTCACAAGGCTGTCTAAAGTCACTGGTTTGAAACAGTATACTGATCAGGGGTTATGGTTTGCAGCATGTTTGTGTAGGGTCTGTGACTTAGAATGTAATAAAATAGCCAGGCAAACAAGCCTTTTATTAGAAAGATAATCCTCTAAATGTCTTTCCCAACAGGATAGCTTTAATACATATGCCAGCATTTTGCTGCCACTGCACAAGAACCATAGTTACCATGGATGACGTGATCATCATTGAATATGAGCAGGCCTGGCTGGATCATGTGATGATCACCTCCTGTTCACGTGCTGTCTAAGAATACAGCTCTGAGCATGAAAACCTTCTCTCTATTGTCAGCGTAATCAACCAATTATTATACTGTACAAACTAGATTTACCTGTTAAATCATCAGCTAGTTTGATGGATAATCAGAAAACATTATTTCAAAATATGATGGCTTTTAGAAAATGAAAAAAAAGGAAAGGAAAAGGAAGAAAGTTTCAATTTTCAAAGAATACCCAATCACATGCAAAGGAATTTAACAGCTATTTTACTTGCATTTGATTGGATGTTGGAAGTCAGCAAAACTTCACCTCGTTCTCTAAGCTGTAGGGAAAGTTCCCTTGTCACGCTAGGATAGAAGGTCAGGCTAGGATAGGAAGTGTGTTAGGACCACAAAACTCCCCCCTCTCCATAATTTAGCAAGGGTGTTCTGTAGTCCAGAGAGAATAGGTAATTATAACTGACAACAATACAGCAGAGGGAAGAGAAAGTTATTTGTTTACTGGATTTCTAGCAGAATCAACAAATCAATCAGTGGTATATTTAACAGACCAAATCAAAGTAAATAAGAGAAGTTCAAGTATAAGGCAAAACTTTTTTTTTAGTTTTGGATTAGAGTGGAGATAGATTAGAACACCTATTAGGTTTTTATTTCTGTCTGTACCCCTGTTAGGCCCCTTTCAAACAGGGGAGTCCGTCGGTGGACTCCGTTTTTCTCAGCGGGGGATTGATCCGGCGATCTCCCGCTGAGCAGGCGGGTGGCAGCTCTGTCTCCACGCTGTGTGCGGAGACAGAGCTGTCAGGTCCCCGCTGTTCTCTATGGGGGAATTGGATGGGATGGATCGCCTGTCCATTCTCATCCGATCCGATCCAATCCGCTAGACGGATGGGAAATAGGGTTTCCATCCGTCCAGATTTGACGGATCGGATCAGATGTCAGCGGACATGTCTCCGCTGACATCCGATGCCGCATAAAGATACATGGGGCATCCGTTCAGATCCGCCAAAAAAAAAAAACGGACAGGTAGATCTGAACGGTCCCCCTGTGTGAAAGAGGCCTTACGGAGATCCACCCTCTTTATTTAACTTACCATTAATATAAAAAGTAAAAGAAAATCACAAATTTTGGGTTGTTCCCAGAAAAGTAATAGAGGGGAAATCTTCCAATGGGGACACTAGTTCTAGTGTCATGGGGGATGGGGGTCCTCATAGAATTCCCTTAGCCCCTTCCCGCAAACCGACGTACCTGTACCTTGCAGAAGTGGTTGTACCAGGATGATGCCTGCAGTTGCAGGCATCAACCCGGTACCGTTTTTTTTAGAGCCGGCGGTCGGCTTTCAGGAGATAACAGCCAATGTGGCTCAGCAGCCACTCGGCCGTTATCCCAGCGAGCGGGAGGGGACGTCCCCTCCCTCCCGCCTCCTTCCGCGGCTCCGCCCGGGTATCCCATCCCACCGGGAGACCTGAGCAACCAGCCTGCACATCCGCCGGCTGGTTGGAGTCCCGAGCAAAGCCGGATTCAGCTTTGATCGATGTAGTGACCCGGAAGCAACATCACTTCACGCTAATCACGCTAAAGGCGCTGATTTTAAAAAACTGTCAGTATGCAAAAATGACGATTTCGCCGTTTTGAATACTTTGAAGTGCAGTGGAGGGGTCTGGGGTTTTTTAGACCCCAGATCCCTCCATAAAGAGTACCTGTCACTGCCTATTACTGTCACAAGGGATGTTTATTATCCTTGTGACAACAATAAAAGTGATCTGATTTATTTATTTTTTTTTTAAAAAAAACAGTGCTAAAAATAAAAATAAATAGGAAAACATTTTTTTTTCAAAGCGCCCGAAAGAAAACACATACCTAAGTTGCGCCCGCAAATGAAAACAGCGTTCCAACCACACATGTGAGGTATCGCCGCAATCGCCAGAGTGAGAGCAATAATTCTAGAAAAGGACCTCCTCGTAACTCTAAACTGGTAACCAGTAAAAAATTTAAAGCGTCGCCTATGGAGATTTTTAAGTACTGTAGTTTGTCGCCATTCCACGATTGTGTGCAATTTTAAACCGTAACATGTTAGGTATCTATTTACTTGGCGTGACCTCATCTTTCACAATATACAAAAAATTAGGCTAACTTTACTGTTTAGTTTTTTTTAAATGCAGTGAAATTCTTTTTTTTCCCAAAAAAATTGCGTTTGAAAGACCGCTGCGCAAATACCACGTGACAAAAAATATTGCAATGACCGCCACTTTATTCTCCAGAGTCTTTGTTAAAAAATATATATATATATAATGTTTAGGGATTCTAAGTAATTTTCTAGCAAAAAATACTAATTTTAACTTGTAAACAACTTGTGTCAGAAATAGGCTTGGTCCTAAAGTGGTTAATTTGCAAGGATTTCCGCTCACTTCCTGTTTAGCTATGGGATAGGAAGTGAAGGGAAATCTCTGCAATGAGAGGAAGTCGGCAAAAAAATAAATAAAAATCAGACAGGGGTTATAACCCTCCCTTGCTCTATTGTAAATCAAATTAAAAAGGTTTGCCTATAGCCCTACTTTCATTGCAATGATTTACATCAACTTCAAATCTCCTTTCAAACAATGTTAATCATTTTTCTAGCTTAAAAAAAAAAACACTCCTTCTATAACAATAGTTATTTGAGGTGACACTTTGTTATATGCCACATTAGATAACTATCTTTTTAAGGAACACACATTTTCAGTGTATCCATAATTGACTACTTGTATGTTCCATTATTGTTGCTTCAAATATCTGTAAGAAAACCTTTTTTCAAACAAAAAGTTTGCATTAGTAAAAAAAAACAAAAAACACTTGCTTTATTTTGATGCCTAAGGGAATCTATCCTCTGATCCCTGCTGAGCAGGCAGATGGCTGGTCCGTGTCCACTCCAGAGTGGGCACAGACACAGCCAGTTCTCCTCTATGGGTGGTTGGATGTAAACAGACTGCTTGTCCATTAACACCCGATTGCCATCTGATCCGATCCACCAGACGGTTGGGGAACGGATCCCCATCTGTCTGTTTTTAGCAGATGGGATCGGATGTTGGCAGATGTAAAGGGACACATGTCCGTTGACACCCGCCGCTCCATAGAGGAGGCTGGAGTGTCCAATTGAGTCCGCCTGAAAAACTGGCAGGCTGACCCAATTGGTCTGGTAGTGTGAAAGAGGCCTTAAGGTGGTTGTAAACTAGAAAAAAAAATGCTCCTGCTCCTGTCTCTTTAAGACACGAGACATAGCACTGCGCTTTTGCCATGTCAATTTTCCCTTTCTTTGCTGTACAATACCTAGTTGATCCTGCCTGTTCCTGTCTTCCCCTCTGTAAACTGACCACATATATCATGGCTGCTGATCTCTGATAGCTTGGTCAGTTTATGTGCCTCCATCATCAAGCTATCTCATCAGTGTCTCTGCATATTCTCTACTCCCTCTCACCTTGCCAGTTATGTAGTCTGTGTAAGGGCCGATCTCCTCCCCGCCCCTCTCCTCCCCTCTCCTCTCATGGCTGTGTAATTCTATTCCCTGCAGCTGCTCCAGACTTGTAAAGTCAAGAAACATGTATTAATTACTTTGATTCTCTCTGTTTTAGGTCCCTGTTCAGTACAGTGCGTATGTTTTTCTAAAATCATAATGCTAAATACCTTTCTTTGCAGAGCCCTGCTGTGCAGACACATGACCTCCCTCTGCCAGCTTGCATTCATCAGATGGGAATCTCAGCCCCTCCCACTGTACTCACTTACTGCAGAAGGGAAGCACAGGGAAGTCACTGTCTGTGCAGCCACTGCGTCCCAATTCAGAAAAAAAGGGTAATATTCAGCGCTGAACAGACCAAACACATAACTCTACTGCGATTGATTAGTATTTAATTTAGCTGTGTCCCAATTGACATGAATGGGACTGCATGTACGCAGATGCAAAGAACAACTGTGCATCCCGTACAGGCAAAACCAGGGCTTTTTTTCAGCGGAAACGCGGGGGAACGCAGTTCCGGCACCTCCAACACTGAATGTATGTAATGGCAACGGGTGCTGGGCTTTGCTATGGGTGTCTTTTGAGGCTGGCTGGTGGGGGATCTATTGTTGCTGGAGGTGATATATTTTTGCGGGGGGTTTATTGTTGCTGGGGAGGTCTACTGTTGCTCCTAGGGGACTTGTTGTCTCCGGAAGGGATCTATTTTTACAGAGGGGGTCTTTTGTTGCTGAGGTTGGTCTTATGTTGCTTGGGGGGGGGGGTCAGTTGTTGCTGAGCGGGATCTACTGTTGAGGGAACCGTCTATTGTAAATGGCTGCTGGAGGGTCTATTGATGCTGTCTGTGGGGAGATCTACTGTTGATGCTGAAGGTCTATTGTTGTCTGGTGAGTATTTGGTTGTGGCTGGTCAATTGTTGCTGGTTGGATCTACTGTTTCCGGGGGGTCCTTTGTTGTAATTTTACTGCTTTTCTTGTTATCATTAACAAATCCCATACAAATTACTTAGTACCACAAATGATACTTGATTCTGTATTCTCTAAAAGGGGCAGTACTGTGAGGTGGGTAGGGGGTGGAACCTAGGAACGGTGCTCGGAGGAGGTAGGTAGGGGGCGGAGACAAGGGGTAACTCCGAAAGTGGGAGTTCCTGCACCTATTCTCTGAGAAAAAAAGCCCTGGGCAAAACACAGCTCTCAGACTGATGTATGCCTAAGTACACCCTTGCGAACAAGGCCTTAAATCATTTGCAACTCTTTCCCCAAAGTTTTAAAAAAGGGAAACAAAAAAAAGGGGAAAAGAAAAAAAACCACAAAGTCTCGTTTCCTAAGTTGCCAGTGTTAGTTAAGAAAGAAATAGTGCACATTTTATCAAGCCCACATATTATGCAGTTAGAATGAAATCATCATTTGCATTTAGTAGCTGTTGGTGCTCAGAAAGACAGATAAATATTCCAAAAAACACAATCTCCTATGAGAATACACTGACCAAGTACATTTCTAATTTTGCTTCAGAAGCGAATATGTTTTTGACATGTATTGTATAACTGTTCCTAATGTTAAAAAGAATAAAGGAAAAACGGTGGGAGCTCAGAGAGATGTGAAAAAGTATGGCTAACAATGGCAATGCAACACAATATAAGTTTAAAGCTATGCAAACAGTACATGTAGCCAAGTTGTCAGGCAATACAAAAGATTTCAGTTGAAACTGTCTGACAATCTGACAGTGTATTTTGTTAAAACAACTGGAACTGATAGGAAAAGACAGATGTAAAGTCGATAAGTCTGCGTAGAAGACAATGCCTAGCTCCTAGTGCTCTCTGCTTATAACTGGTGCCATGTTTAATCGCCTATGGGAAGCTGCCTTGACATGCACTGAAAGTGTAATGAGCAATGATGTGCAATACCCTAAAGCAATTAGTCATAATCTTCATCTATTTTTCTGGCTACTATAAACTATGGAAATGACGCAAATGAAATATGATTGTGTATTAGAGAAAACTAAGATATGATTGCTAATTATGGGTTACTACACAGTATTGTTCATCATTCCATGTCATTAAATACATCAGTTTTCTTACAAGTTAGTCATGTTTTCAACATTACCTTAGTGTAGACCCCCCAGGATAGCTCTGTCTCGGTAACCATGACCACAATACCAAACATCCCAAATATAAGTGCATAATCACTAAGCCTTTTCCTCTTCTCGAACAGGGCTCTGCGATGACCCAATTTGTAGCCAACGTTTTGGTTTTTCTTTTGGCCCCGGTGGCTACCATCATCTCCTCCTCGTAGGCTGCGGTGCGATGCTTTGATTGGGTCATTTTTGTTGACAACCACTTCGATCCCTGGACTGTGTAAGGTCTGCAGGGGTTGGGTCTCTGGGTCTGCCTCGTGGAGATTTCTCCTGGAGGAGCTCAGGCTGCTGAGGGGTCGTGGGATCCCCCCGTTGTATCTGCAGCTGTTCATGGCTATGTCCGAAAAACGGTTGGACTTTCTGAAGGATACTTCTGGACCATCATGACTGATGGGCTGTAGGTCAACGTTCCCCTACAGGAAAACATAAAGAGACAAGATTCTTCAGAGATTATCCAAATATACTGTATCTTATTTGTTTTACCTGTTGTAAAATAAAACTTCGAAGAGAAAATCTGTTATTAAACAAACATAAAGGCTACCTTTACTCTCTTCTCTTTCTCTTAGCCCCCATTCACAGCAGCGCGCCGCTACCTCGGAGCGGCCGCCACGGACTTCTTAACATTGAAGTCTATGGCGGTCGCCTCTTGGTCGCCCCAAAGAAGCTCCGGACCCTTTTTCTGAGTCGGAGCGACTTGTGTCGCTCCTATCAGAACGGGTCCGCAGCTTCCCTATGGGAGGCGACCTGCGGCGACCTGTGAGGCGACCAGGTCGCCTCACAGGTCGCCCCAGTGTGAACGGGGGCTAAATGCTGGTTGCCTGGCTCTCATTTTGACCTCCTTGCTTCAGAACTTGCTAAACCAGGAGAAGTCTCCATATAAGACCCTGTTCACACTGGGGCGACCTGTCAGGCGACCTGGTCGCCTGACAGGTCGCCGTAGGTCGCCTGCCATAGAGAAGCTGTGGACCCATTCTAATAGGAGCGACACAAGTCGCTCCGACTTAGAAAAAGGGTCCAGAGCTTCTTTGGGGCGACCCGGAGCGACCTGCATAGACTTCAATGATATGAAGTCCGTGCCGGCCGCTCCACGACGCACCGCGACCTGTGAGGTCGCCCCGGGAAGTAGCATCGCCCCAGTGTGAACGGGCTCTAAGAGTGTCTGACTCACCTGATCTGTATAAATAGTCCTGGTCAGGATTTACTTAAGCCTCGTACACACGCAACGATTGTTGGCCGTGAATTTTCGGCCAACGTCCGATCGGCCGATTGTCGGCTTGTTAGTATGATGCTTCCGACAACCGACTGCGACTTTTCGGCCGAACAAAATCTGGTGTGCATGCTATAAAATTTTTGTTGGCCGTCAACAGAACGGCCGATTGTTCGTCAGTCAGTACAGATTTCGGCAGACAAAAATCAGATGAGCAAGACTGGGCATGCTCAGAGAAGAAAAAACACACTGAAAGTAAACCATCACATGACATCACTTCTGAAGTTGGTTGTTGTTGGCCGAGAAAATTTGTGTGCAGTCTAAAGCACATTTCAACCAACACAACAACACTGGACAAAAGACGGCCGATCGTTCGGACGTTAATCGTTGCGTGTGTACGAGGCATTAGAAGAATACTGAAGCCAGTGAATCTGCATGAAAACCAGGCAATAGCATTTTTACAAGGAGACCAACAATGGCAGCCCCTTATTACTCTCATAACAAGTGTAAATACTGATTCACAGAATTCCATTTCTTTCTATTTTAACTTGCATTACAAAAAAAAAAAAAACGATTAAAACCCCACAACAGGCAAACTTTTGGTTTGGTTTGATTCGAATATATTGGAGAAGAGTTAGAGCTTCAGTTGGGTTTTAGTACCATCTGTATACTTATTGGAAGATGTTCTCTCATTTCCTGTCAGGAAGTGATGGAAAATCTCCCCAAAGTGAACAAAAACACATTTTAGTAGTGGGGAATGTGCTTGAACAATGGCAGAAAATTACAGTGTTCTATTGCTACCTTTACCTTTTTGTCCTGGCGACAAAAAAGTTCTCCCCCTACGCTCTGAGCAGAGAGCCATGACCGTTAGTCAGTGGCTCTCTGCTCTCCCCTCAGGGGCAGACTGGCAACTTTCTGCCTGGGGGGCAAGTACAAACCAGAGGCCCATGGTGCAGCGACTTGACCCCCCTCCCACTCTCTCTCTTCCCGGCCTCCTCTTGACCTCTAATGCAGGCTGAAGCTCCACTCCTGGTACTCTCTACTCACTGACCAAACTCGGGGCTGGCCGGAGGGGGGGGGGGGGATTCTCCAGTGGTGCATGGAACTGGCCTCTGCTCAGACACAGTTTACACCATCCATGCTGGAGGGGAGGCCTGCGCTCTGTCCTTGTCTTCATCCCGCACTCAGTAGGTCAGCGGTGTGGAATTTTTTACTTCTCTTCACCAGGAATCCTTAAGGCATGTGCAGCCTTTTTACAGGGCATCACAATTGCCCCCCTACCCCCTGGCCCAGTCCTCCCCTGTCTCCCCTCCAGTGCTCATTGGAGCGCCAGGCTGTGGAGGGAGCTGGAGGGGCTGGTCCAGGCTCTCATTGGATCACTGAGAGGCTGAGCTAGGTGCCATTCAAAACATCTGGGTGGATCCCAACCATATGGTCAGGACCTTTCCTAAGCCTGGACCAGCTGAGTGACGAACTCCACTCCTGTGATCTAATGGAGAAATTTGACCAAAAAAGCTTTGGCCATACTTCTCCTTTAACTATGAGAATGTGGGGAACATTCCCTTTGCAAAGCATACCCAGTCTCATGCAAGGAAAACAAATGGAAACAGTATTTTTGCTTGAACATGCTGATTGTGATTGGATGATGGATGTCAGCAGAGCTTCACCTCACTCACTATACAAAGAGAAAATTTCCTTGCAAAGTAAACTGCTTACTTGCCGTTAATAAATCAACCCCAATGCCTATTTTCTTTCTTCATCAATTTAAGGTATTAAAAAACCGTAGCAAAAAAAAAAAAACATTTTGCTATAGTGTTGCTATAGTGTTGAACAACACAGTTAGTATTGATGAATTTTACTTCAGATGGATGCACTTTTCTGCCAAGATGGAAAGATGGATTAATTTGCTTTCCTTTCAAGGCATTTACCGTGACCATCGTCTAACTGAAGCATTTTCCATGTCCACAGTTGGCGACTTTCCAGATATGAAATGATTCCTTAAAAATGATGTGGTTATCAATTAAGTGGATTAGTTACACCCTTTGGTAAAATGTCCATGCTTCTTCAGCAGTGGAAAAACACACATTTTATAGCCTAAACCTATGTGTCTGTTTTGCCTTGAACGGTACTCCAGGCCAAACTTTTTTTTTTTTTATTGGATTGAGTGGAGTAGCTTTAGATTCTCTGCCAATCTTCAATTGCTGTATGTCTCCTTTTGGGAGATTTCAATCACTTGATGAGTGTCTAAGGCCCTTTTCACACAGGCGGACCGTTCAGATCCGCCTGTCCGTTTTTTTGGCAGATCTGAACGGTCCCCCCATGCATTCCTATGCGGCATCGGATGTCAGCGGAGACATGTCCACTGACATCCGATCCGATCTGTTAAATCTGGACGGATGGAAACCCTATTTTCCATCCGTCCAGTGGATGGGATCGGATGGGATCAGATGAGAATGGACCGACGGTCCGTTCCCATCCAATTCCCCCATAGAGATGTATGGGGAACTGACAGCTGTGTCTCTGCACACAGCGCAGAGACACAGCTGTCATCCTCATGCTCAGCGGGGGATCGGCCGATCGATCCCCCGCTGAGATAAACGGAGTCCGTCCGACGGACAGATAGTGTGAAAGGGCCCTAATGGAACTGAAACCGGGGGGGGTAACCTCCCCCTACTATATATATAACTAAATAAACAAATGTAAAAAATATCTATATATATATATATATATATATATATATATATATATAAATAAATATACAAATAAATATATATATATATATATATATATATATATATATATATACTGTATATATATATATATATATATATAAATAATAAAAAAAAAATATATATATATATATATATTATATCCTGGAGAGAACAGCCGGTGGTGAACACTTATAAATAAAATATAAATGTATAAATAAAAAAAAAATATATATATATATATAAAAAAAAAAATATATATATATATATATATATATATATATATATATATATATATATATATTATATCCTGGAGAGAACAGCCAGTGGTAAACACTTTTTATATATATATATATATATATATATATATATATATATATATATATATATGTAGAAATAAAAAAAAAATATATATATATATATATATATATATATATATATATATATATATATATTATATCCTGGAGAGAACAGCCAGTGGTAAACACATATATATATATATATATATATATATACTGTATATATATATACTGTATATATATATATATATATTTTATATATATATATATATATATATATAAATATATATGTAGAAATAAAAAAAAAAAAAAAATATATATATATATATATATATATATATATATATTATATCCTGGAGAGAACAGGCAGTGGTAAACACTTTTTTTTTCCAGTATATTTCCGCAGTGATGAAAGACTGGACAACAGCTGCATAAAGCATTTAGTTGCTGTTTTTGCAGGTAAGGTGTCAAAAATCAGTTATTGACTTGGAAGGGATAACTACTTTTCACACCTGTGATTGCAAATTACATCTTCCACTCCAAGACAACCATGTGAAACAACACTGGTTCCATGTTTAAAGAAAATGTGATCACAAAAACAAACACACGTATCTGGCTCTATATTGTACTGTGCGATTTGAAAGCAGAATAGTACATCCCCCTGTACAGTTTTTTTTATATAGATTTCACTACTTTGATGCACACATTTCCTATACAAAGACACAATTTTAAAAGATTAGGCTTTACAATAGGCAATGCATAGATATCCCAGAATAATGTTATAGAATAACAATATACAGCATATTGGGATCTGTTCTTACATATATAAAGGTGCAAGCCATCTATAAGGAGGGTGGTCTAAAGATCTGACCACTGCGGTGCTGTTCTTTAGGAAGATCATAGCATAAACATGTGTGTTGGGTTCAGATTGGCCAGGGGTGTCTGCAGAGGTCTAGATGTCTGCACACTTCCTATAAACATATATTATTTTTAATCCTACTATAATCAGTTGGATCAGTAGCAGTCAGCTCCTATCATACATAGGCACCTGTATATTGACAAAACCATGAAAAATGTATATACTGGTGTAGCACCACCCCCGCAGGAGCTGCTGATTAGATTATTGGGTCTACGTCCTGCCTTTCAACCCCTGAAATTGGCTCGAACCCTCCCTAGGCACAACTGACACGAAATGGGACTATAATACCAAATGGCTACAGGAGAACACAGTTCAGGATATATCACCCCAATAAGTAATAATAACTTGTCACCTTTCTCCAGCCGCAGTCCCTCTGGGTGACACAAGGTGCAACACACAGACTTTTGCTTAACCAAAGTAGCTTTACTGAGAGTTAAAGTACAAGTTGACTCCAAAAGACATCACAAGAGTCAACTAAGAAAGATAAAGTTATTGACACAATAATAAACAATATAATTAAGATAGCTATTTTTGTATACTTATGCAACTAAAAGATAACTCATAGGCTTTCTTTTACCCAATTCAGGCTATACTTTACACACGTCTAGTCTCTTGTATCAGGTAGGCAGAACCTATTTGAATCCCATACACAGTTCCTTCCTTTTGGTTTGGAATCTTCGCTAGCAATCGTTGGTGCACAAGCTATTTGTAATCCAAAAGTAAGGATATATAGTCAAAAGGGGTGAGAAAAAAAAAGGTTACAATCACCCGCAATGTTACTGCGTAATTGGGCGTATTAATCTTCTTAGTGGTGCATATATAGGCCCCTGACACCTTATGTACTTGTGTTTAAATGCTTAGTCTCCTGGAAGGTGCACTAGGCCGCTGAGTGTACTGCGTACTATCTGAAGTGTAGTTAGCACCGGCTAAAGTTACTTTCTTCCAAGCGAGAAACAGATTTGGGCATGTGCCCTGCTCACCAAACGGCCTCTTCCTTCCCGAGCTCTCCACCTCCGATTTCTGTCACCAGCCGCTCTTGTGGTTAGATGTGGGCAACACCAGTCTCTGCAGAGCATCAATGGGTTCTCTGGGAAGGCTCCTTTACTGAAGATGAAATGCTTCCACTCCGTCACTTCAGGCTCAGGCTTCAGGCCTAGTCCGCAGCATCAGCCCACAGCACTTGCTTCCTTCTAGCTGTTGTGTCAGGAGACAAGAGAGAGAGCCTGGCTCCTCCCTTCCTTTATAAAGCTTCCCCCAAAAGGCTGTGCGGTGAAGCAATGCACCCTGGTGTTCCAACTGAATTGTGGGTATCGTAGTATCTGATGAACATCACCAAGCTGCAGTGTGGCAGTTTGGCCACTAGAAACTTCTGATGAAAACCACCAAGCTGCAGTGTGGCAGTTTGGCCACTAGATGGAGCCGAGTTCCTTCAAAATGTTATACGGTCTACTAATGAACAATTGTAAATGGGAGGATGCCCGCTACACACTCCCCCCACTTTAGAAACTTTGGTCCCCAAAGATAACGACAGCATGTATCCTGTCACATACGTTGGAAAAAAAAACAATTAACTCATGCACAACGGTAAACCATGTCCCTTATCAGAAGCAGAGTTCAAACCCAACAACTGCACATTAAAACACAGGGCCGACAGCGGAACCTCCCACCAATTGTTGGGGGAGGGAAGGTGGTTCTGTTCACAAACCCCCGACACTTGAGTGGCTTGTACAGATGTGCCTGGGGGTGAGCTAGGGTTGTCCTCCACTAAATCTGCAGTGGAAGAACTAGGCTGATCAAGAGTTCTCTTAGAAGTAAGAACAGCTTCTTCCGAGCATTTCCCCAATTTGTCGTAAGTTAGTCTTTTGGGTGGGTGAATGACTCTTCTTTCCCTCTGTTCTTTGGGAGTCACAATCTTAGAAGTGCTGGAACCAGCCGCTCTTGGGGATTCTTCAAGAGCTTCCTCCTCTAGTCCCAACGCATTGGACTCTGGGGTTTCAGAAGCAGTTAATTCTTCTTCAGAGAAAGATGCAACCTCCTCCTCAGGATCTTCACCATCAGCTACTTCTTCTGTAAGCATGTGGAAAGGCACAAATTCAGGAGCTTCTGCCCGAAGGGTTCCTCTTTCAACCAGTTCGGATGAAGACAGGTACGCAGTCGTGGGTTCTGGTAACTGAGATGACCACATCCAATCAGGTACCTCCTCTTCAGCTTCCAGATCTTCAATTGGAGAATCTCCATCCCTCACATCTGGAAATGCTGTTTGAGATCTGGTAACTGGCCTGTGCCCTTGAGACGTTGAAGGGACTTCATGTGAGACTGGGTCAGGAGGTAGGCGAACTGCTTCTGAGAGAGGTAATAGGTGGTTCCTATGCCAAGTCTTCAGTGGGCCCACTCTCCCTTCCGGCCTAATCTGATACACAGGAAGGTTTGGCAGCTGCTTACAGATGACATAGGGCTGGGATTTCCAACGGTCAGCCAACTTGTGTTTCCCAGGGATACCCAAGTTCCTCAACAACACTTTATCCCCTGGCTGCAAATCCTGGATCCTAACTTTCAGGTCAAAGTTTCTTTTATTTCTCAGCCCCCGTTGATCAGATGAGACTTGGGCTTTTTCGTAGGCCGTTTTTAGGCTCTTCCTCAACCGGTCCACATACCCCTTGTGAGATGCTGCTGAGGTGTGATCAGGTGATATGCCGAAAGCCAAGTCCACTGGCAGCCGAGCCTCCCGCCCGAACATTAATCGGTATGGGGAGTATCCTGTAACATCACTGACAGTACTATTGTAGGCATGTACGATGGCAGCTACATGTTTACTCCAGTGCTGTTTCTTTTCTGAGCTCAGGGTCCCCAACATGTTCAAAAGAGTCCGGTTAAACCGTTCAGGCTGAGCATCCCCTTGTGGGTGGTAGGGAGTAGTCCTAGTCTTTTGGATGCCTAACAAGTCTAGCAACTTCTTAATCAGCCGGCTTTCAAAGTCTCTTCCCTGATCTGAATGGAGGCGTTGCGGTAAACCATAGTGCACAAAGAACTTTTCCACTAATACTTTGGCCACTGTTGTGGCTTTCTGGTCTTTTGTTGGAAACGCCTGGGCGTATCTGGTGAAATGATCTGTTACCACAAGGACATTCCCTTGACCACTCAAGTCAGGCTCCAGGCAAAGGAAATCAATGCACACCAGTTCCATAGGCCCCTGACTTTGCAGATGGCCCATTGGGGCTGCTTGACGTGGCAAAGTTTTCCTCTGGATGCAGCGAGCACAAGAACGACAGTATCCTTCAACTTCACCCCGCATACAGGGCCAGTAAAACCTGTCTCTCACAAGTTGGAAAGTCCTTTCAGGCCCCAGATGACCATGATTGTCATGGAGAGCAGCCAAGACTCCTTCCCTGAATTTAGCTGGTAGGAACAGTTGCCACTTCTCTTCCAGATCATCAGAGGGGCCCCTTCGGTAGACCACCCCTTGGCGTATCTGTAGCCGGTCCCATTCTTTATGCAACAATCGGGCTTCCCGAGGGGAGTCTGTTAGAAGCAGCTCAGGGCGCTGAGTCTCTATGGCCTTCAGCAAAAGTTTCCCCAAAGGGTCTTTTAACTGCTCCTTCCTCAAGTCCCCTTTCGATAGCCTAGGCAAACCTTCTTCTTCAACCTGGGTCACCCTGCAATAACACCTGGGTACTCCAGCAGCTGAGACCCCAATCTCTTCGGCTCTTGCTCCTCCACTGGATCGAAATTCCGTTCCCTGACATAGGGCGCGCACTCCCTCTGAGGTCAAGTGGGCCCATTCTTCAGTAGGATCGTTGGGGGCATGAGACCTTCTGGAGAGGGCGTCTGCATCCCTATTCCCAACACCTGGTCGGTATTTTAAACTGAACATAAAGCTAGAGAGAGCGGCTAACCACCTATGTCCTGTAGCGTCCAGTTTGGCAGTGGTCAGCAGGTAGGTAAGTGGATTATTATCCGTTTTGACTATGAATTCTGCTCCATATAAGTAATCTTTCAGTTTGTCTACTACAGCCCACTTCAAGGCCAGGAATTCCAGCTTGTGTGTGGGGTAATTCCTCTCGGAAGGTATCAGACTTCTGCTCACATAAGCAACGGGCCGCAGGTGACCGTCATGCTCCTGGTACAACACCCCACCTAGCCCATCTCTGCTGGCATCGACATGTAGTTCGTAGGGTTTTGAGGGGTCTGCGTAGGCCAACACAGGGGCAGTGGTCAGGCTCTTCTTCAACTGAATGAAGGCTTCCTCACATTTCGAGGTCCACTGATCCTGAATAGATTCCTTGGGCTTTCTAGGCCCCATGGCGGGTTTCACTGGTTTGACTAGTTCTGGAACATCATCTTCCCCTTCGGTTCTGAGTAATTCATTGAGGGGTCGGGCAATTTTGGCAAACCCTTCCACAAATCTCCTGTAATAGGAGCAGAAACCCAGGAATGATCGGAGCTCAGTCACATTTGTGGGCCTCGGCCAGGAAGTAACAGCATCCAGCTTCTCTGGGTCGGTGGACACTCCTTCTGCAGACACAATGTGACCCAGGTAATGGACCGAGGACTGGTAAAACTGGCACTTCTCCGGAGAAAGTTTCAGGCCTTCTTCATATAACCTCTTTAGGACCTTTTCCAACCTCTCTTCATGCTCTTCTAGGGTTCTGCCGAACACAATAATATCATCCAAGTATACCAGTACCTCTATCAGGTTCATATCTCCAACAGTTCTCTCCATCAGTCTTTGGAAGGTGGCTGGGGCTCCTGACAACCCTTGAGGCATGCGGTTAAACTCAAAGAACCCCACGGGGGTGATGAAGGCTGTCTTCTCCCTATCCTCAGGGTTCATGGGGATCTGGTAGTATCCGCTCTTCAAGTCCATCACACTGAACCACTTGGCCCCTGACAAACTTTGTAAAGCGTCTTCAATCCGGGGGGTGGTATACTGGTCTGGAATAGTCCTTCTGTTCAGTGTTCGGTAGTCGATACAGAGCCTCAGGGACCCAGTTTTCTTCCGGACTACCACTATTGGAGAAGCGTACGGGCTCCTGGATTCTCGAATAATCCCTGTTCTCTTGAGTTCCCCCAACTGCTCCCGTAGATCTTCTAAGTCACCCAAGGGAACCCGTCGGACTCTCTCCCGAAAGGGTTTATCTTCATGTAGGCGGATATTATGGGTGGCACTCTTTGCACACCCCACATCGAATTCATCTCTAGAGAATATTTCTTTCCATCGAATCAGTTGGGCCCTGGCTCTCTTCTTCCATTCCGGTGGGAGGGCCGTATTTCCAGAGCAGAGCTCCTCTATGGTGATTTCGCCCCCGTCTTCCCTCTTCAAATCTGATGGGGCAACTGGGGTGGCCGGGTTCACCTGGCCCAACAGCACCCTGGCCGGCACCTTCACCGGAGTAGTAGCAGTATTTCTGACACTCACCAAAACCTTCCCATGACTTTTCTGTAATGCCTTCAATGGGATCACTTCGGGGATCACTTCTATCCCTTTCTGTGCCTCCGATGGGCCTGATTCAAGAACCATGAAAGGGCCTGGCTGCTTCCAAGTGAGCTTGACAGAAGCCCTCAAGCAGGTCACCTCTCCCGGCTGCAACACCTTCTCTGTTTTATCCAGCTTCCAGATCTTTCCAACTCCTTCGGCAGGGGCCTTCTGTTCCAGACCTAGACGTTGATAGGCCTGCCTTAACATGGGATGAACTTTCAGAGTTGGGGCATCCTGTCCCTGGACTAGTTGTGTCAGCAATCGCCGGACTAGGTCAGTGTTGGTCCCTATAATGAGGGAACTCTTATTGGCCCCTGGTGGGCGAGGGCATACCACTGCTAAAGTATCGAAGGTTTCAGCTTTGCCGGCCAAGGAGGGGTCAAAAGTTAATTTGATTGGCAAATACCCGTCATAGGGAAAACTTTGTGTTCCAATACCCCATATCTCCAGGTCTTCCAGCCTCTGCAGGGGCAGATGTTTGAGGTGTCTATCGTAGAAATCCCTATACAGGAGAGTCACCTGGGCTCCTGTGTCCAGTAAAGCCTTTGTATAAATTCCTTCTACTTGGATTGAGACTACAGGGGAAGGCCCCACTAGCTTGACAGGAAATTCTTTTGGAGTAGCCCTTCTGCCGGGCTCAGCTACCTGCACCCGTACTCCTTTCCTTTTTGAGTTTCTACCGGGCCTCATCTCCTCCTGGGCCTGGTGTGCATTGATTTCCCGCCTCTTATCGGCCCAAGTCGTGGAATGAGAGGCATTTAAAGAGGGCCTTACTCCCTGACTGTGGCTCTTAAATTTAAGGGATCTCTTGGAGTCCATTAAAACTGTTGGGCGCCCGGTTGACTCCTTCACCGGAGCCCTCTGAAGTTTTCCGCCGGCTTGCGGTGTTTGAAGGCAGCCTCCTCTGGACTGGGACATACTCCTCTGACATGCCCTACCCCTCCACAATTGAAACAGGTTATCGGCCTCCTAGGTTTCTGTTCTGGTTCAACACTGGAACTAGGGTGTTTAGCAGGCTTCTCTTCTGTGTTTCTATTAGATAGAGCAGATGCCTGACTGTTCAGGATGGATACCATTTCTATTAGCTGTGACACCTGAGTCTTTAAGAGCTCAACTTGTGAGTCGCCTTCTTCCACACTTATCACTCTAACTCGGGCGGTTGTTTCCCGTTCTTGGCTCTTCCTTTTGTTATCCAACATGACCTCTTCTTCCCGGACCATCCTGATCAGATCAGGGTACTCCAGGATGCCACCGTCCTGGCGAGTTCGCAACAGTATAGCAATAGGGTCTAGAGGTTGAGCTCCCCTCAGCACCTGTTGTGCTCGAGTCTCATCCACCTTCCGGGGATCCAACCCTTTTTTTAACAGAATCTGATGTATGATCCTATCCAGACGCCCGATGAATTCAGACAGTTTTTCTCCTTCCTTCTGGTAACAGTGCTCCAGTTGGTAAAGAAGTTCAGTAACCTTTTCTGTCCGGCCAAACACATCTTGTAGAATATCCAGATAGTCTTGTGCAGTACAATCCTTCTTGCTTAGCTTGAGGTTGCGTACGGCCTCCAATGCAGGCCCCTTCAAACTCTCTGTGATTCGCTGCTTCTTATGCTGTTCTGGTATCTCCCACTCCTCCAAGGCCTGAGTAGCGTTATCTAGCCACTCCTCGAATCCATCTTCCACTGAGGGTACAGGTTGCTTCCCAGAAAAAGTCCTGAGCTTCCTGTATCCAGCCATCAGATAGTTTGGAGGATCCTTGTTACATTTGGCTACTATTTCCCCCAGGACAGCGCATAGTTCTGAGCTAAGGGTAGTCAAAGGTGGTGCACTGAATCCCTCCTTTTTGGCACTTTCTTCTGTGCTCAGTCCCCCTGTAGTAGTGGGTATAGGGTCTTCCTCTTCACCTTCTGGATGTATCAGGAATAACTCTACTTGATCTATAGTTTTTATGCTGGTGCCCTTGAAGTGATCTGGGACCCCCTTCTTCCATTCACACAATGCGTAGGTGTGTTGATTGGTGGTATCTGTCCTCATGTCCATCACCCAAAGTTTCCTGTCCTTGGAATATGTTCTCAGAACTGAGAGTAGTTGTTCCTCTGTCCAGTTCTCTCCCTTGATTCCAATCACCAGACCATGGCCGATAAGGACATTTTCTTCTCTGCACCACCGGGCTGCAGCGGCAGGGTCCATTTCTGTGCGAACAGCGATTTTGTCACTGAGAGGGAACTGTTGCAGGACCGTAGATATCCCGGACGAGCCCCCACGTGTAGCACCACCCCCGCAGGAGCTGCTGATTAGATTATTGGGTCTACGTCCTGCCTTTCAACCCCTGAAATTGGCTCGAACCCTCCCTAGGCACAACTGACACGAAATGGGACTATAATACCAAATGGCTACAGGAGAACACAGTTCAGGATATATCACCCCAATAAGTAATAATAACTTGTCACCTTTCTCCAGCCGCAGTCCCTCTGGGTGACACAAGGTGCAACACACAGACTTTTGCTTAACCAAAGTAGCTTTACTGAGAGTTAAAGTACAAGTTGACTCCAAAAGACATCACAAGAGTCAACTAAGAAAGATAAAGTTATTGACACAATAATAAACAATATAATTAAGATAGCTATTTTTGTATACTTATGCAACTAAAAGATAACTCATAGGCTTTCTTTTACCCAATTCAGGCTATACTTTACACACGTCTAGTCTCTTGTATCAGGTAGGCAGAACCTATTTGAATCCCATACACAGTTCCTTCCTTTTGGTTTGGAATCTTCGCTAGCAATCGTTGGTGCACAAGCTATTTGTAATCCAAAAGTAAGGATATATAGTCAAAAGGGGTGAGAAAAAAAAAGGTTACAATCACCCGCAATGTTACTGCGTAATTGGGCGTATTAATCTTCTTAGTGGTGCATATATAGGCCCCTGACACCTTATGTACTTGTGTTTAAATGCTTAGTCTCCTGGAAGGTGCACTAGGCCGCTGAGTGTACTGCGTACTATCTGAAGTGTAGTTAGCACCGGCTAAAGTTACTTTCTTCCAAGCGAGAAACAGATTTGGGCATGTGCCCTGCTCACCAAACGGCCTCTTCCTTCCCGAGCTCTCCACCTCCGATTTCTGTCACCAGCCGCTCTTGTGGTTAGATGTGGGCAACACCAGTCTCTGCAGAGCATCAATGGGTTCTCTGGGAAGGCTCCTTTACTGAAGATGAAATGCTTCCACTCCGTCACTTCAGGCTCAGGCTTCAGGCCTAGTCCGCAGCATCAGCCCACAGCACTTGCTTCCTTCTAGCTGTTGTGTCAGGAGACAAGAGAGAGAGCCTGGCTCCTCCCTTCCTTTATAAAGCTTCCCCCAAAAGGCTGTGCGGTGAAGCAATGCACCCTGGTGTTCCAACTGAATTGTGGGTATCGTAGTATCTGATGAACATCACCAAGCTGCAGTGTGGCAGTTTGGCCACTAGAAACTTCTGATGAAAACCACCAAGCTGCAGTGTGGCAGTTTGGCCACTAGATGGAGCCGAGTTCCTTCAAAATGTTATACGGTCTACTAATGAACAATTGTAAATGGGAGGATGCCCGCTACACAGGTACAAAGTCTGTAGGTTGTGATGATAATCGATCTTTTACAATTCAAATACGAGTATTGCAGCAGATAAATTGACAGGTTAAAGGGGAATGTGGACGATAGATTCTTATGTATATGGCAACACAATATATGAAATGCGGTCATTCAATAGTAATGTTATTCATATATATAGAGCCAAAGCAGCTGCAGTACTGCAAACCAGCTTCCTTGTCATGCCAGCATCAACCTTTCCTCTACCCGGTGTTCACTAAAGCTGCATTACAGTAAAGCAGATAGGTGCCTTTGTTTACTGTGTACTCATCTATCTCATCCAGGGCCGTAATTGCCAAGTATTTGTGAGCCAGTGCCTAGGGTAGCAAGATATGAGAGCAATGACACAATGTTTATCATTTCTTCCTCTCTCCTGGTATACGTGTCACTTCTAGAAATTGTGGAAAATTCCAGCAGCAGTACTAAAAGGGAAAGAGGATACAGTGGCTGCACAGAGGAGTCTTGAGACTCTCAAGTCATTCTCTGAAGAAATTTGTCTGGTAGGCTGTAAATTCCAATAGTAGCCCAATGCTGACAGCAAGCTGCCTCCGATAGTACATGGGGGGGGGAGGGGGGGTAGGCATGTACCCAGGGATATACCCAATCACATGTGCCTAGGGCAGTGGTTCTCAACTCCTGCCCTTAGGACCCACTAACAGGCCAGATTTAAGTATTACCTTGGGGAAATGCAGACAAGCCACTTGCCGA
Organism: Pelophylax lessonae; assembly: GCF_965119305.1. Taxonomy (NCBI): domain Eukaryota; kingdom Metazoa; phylum Chordata; class Amphibia; order Anura; family Ranidae; genus Pelophylax; species Pelophylax lessonae. Next base: position 459,349,374 of record NC_138768.1, read on the forward strand.
CCGCCGCAAGTACATATACTGCGGCGGTCAGCCCCTCACAGGCAAAGTGACGTATGGGTCACGGACCCCCCCCCCCCTGCTTGTGACCGGCGGACCCGATGTCCGACCGGTCACTCGCGATCGTCGGGTGGAGAGGGAGAAAGGCAGGCAGCTGATGTAAACAAGCCGCCTGTCATTCTCCCCTGTGTAGAAACAGTGATCATACGGTTCTACTATGTATGACCGTTGATCACTGTTCCTACAGCTCAAGCCACAGCCAATCACAGTTAGAATCACCCCCCTAGGGACACACACAACAAAAGTTAACCCCTTCACTACCAGTGTCATTTTACAGTAACAGTGCATATGTATAGCACTGATTACTGCAGTAATGTCACTGGTAACCCCAAAAGTGTCAAAAATGTCAGTCAAGGGTCCGATCTGTCCGCCCCAATGTCGCAGTCCCACAAAAAAAAAATCGCAGATCGCCGCCATTACGCGTTAAAAAAAAAAACAACAAAAATGACAAAAATCTCTCCCTTTGTTAGTAAACGCGATAACTTTTGCGCAAACCAATCAAAATACGCTTTTTGCGATTTTTTTTTACCAAACATATGTGGCATAAAACAAATTGGCCGAAAATGTTAAAAAATTTGGATTTTTAAATTTTTTTGGGGGGGAATTTCATATAAAAAAATGTGAAAAATATTGTTATTTTTGCAAAATTGACGCTCTTTTTTTGTTTATAGCGCAAAAAGTAAAAAAAATACCCCCTGGTCAGGAAGGGGGTAAAATCTTCAGGGGCTTAAGTGGCTAGAATACTGCAATCACTGAGCAGCAAATGATATCACCTGTGATGTATTGTAGTTTTCTTTCAAACCTGGCCTGTAAGGCTGGCCATACACTATACAATTTTCTTGTTCAACTTTGCTTTAGATTTACCAAAACCATGTGATATAGGGTCAAACCTAAACACTTTCAATTTGTATGCAATCTGGCAGGCCCTTGCACTACATAGTTTAAGGTAAATCTAAAGGAAATTGAATAAGAAAATTGTATAGTGTATGGCCAGCTTTAGTGGGTCCTGGGGACAGGAGTTGAGAGCCACTGGCCTAGGAGGTATATGAAACAGATTTTACCGTAAATGCAACATTCACATCAATAGTGTGAATGGACCCTAAAAGTCAAGAATGAAGAGTCTGTGTTGTGTAATTTGTTGGTTTTCAGGTGAATACGCTTGCACATCCACTGTATAGTAAGTAGCCAGTGCCAGGACAAGGTCATCCAGTTCTGAGAAGATGGCTAATTGTGCAACCCTCCCCCAGGTGGAGGAGGGGATGGGGCTGCACACGATGGCCTGTCTCAAAATGTATTTAATGTTTGTGGCATGTGGTGAGATCGTGCTGACAGCTATGGTTCAGCAAACTAAATTGTTTGATATTGGTGCCCAAACGTTGGGCGAACAGTGGCAAAAGAAAACATGTACCATGTGGTGTTACTGAAAGACAAATACTCTTGCATTAGTGGTGTCACTGGAAGGAAAAATTGTCTCCCCATCAGTTACTGTCAGTCTGAGGCGGACTACTTAGGTATCTGTGTTAGCTGGATGAAGGAGATGAGAGGAGCTGGGCTCTCTGGGGTGCATGGAACTAAAGGGATCTTGGGTGAGGAAGGGGGACTGAAGGGCTCTAAGGGATGGAGGAGACTATGGAGCTCTTGGGCGGTTTTGAGCAGGGGAGGGGAGGGAAGGTCTAGGGCTGAGTTGTCCCCTTATCCTCCCAGAGCAGACCACAAATGAAGGCGACACCTCTTTCTGCCCATCTCTGATTATATGATATGTCACATGACAAGGGGGACAGAAAACAGGGCAGCCTGTCTTCACTCCTAGCAGCTCCATGCTGAGATGGAGGTGTGTTCCTAATAGATGCCTTCTCTCCTCTGCCCACAGCAGGCTGCTATTAGATGTAAAAGAGAGTAGAATCCTCTCTCCAGCAGCTAACAAGACCTCTGCTCCTTCTGACAGCAGTGACAATTCACTGCTGGTATCACATAAGGAGGTAAATCCCAGCAGAAGTCTCCCGGATGTCTAGACATTTATAGGTAAAAAGCATACATAATATATGTTAAACACGGATATAATCCTATGAGATTATTGTAAGGCTCTTTGTACTTTCCTATTGTGGGGTAAAGGGTAATATTTTTTTTATCAGTAGGGTTAAAGGGTGATATTTAGTGATGCCACTAGATGTAAACTTCTGTAGATAGTAGTGGATTGCCCTTTTTGAGGGGTGCCGTCCAGGAGGTAAAAATATTAAGATGGGAGGAGCCCTGAGGTTTGTTGTTGCTGATGAAAAAAGAATGGCACCCGAGACTATGTATGCAACAATAACTTGTAGCTATCTTTTTGAGGGGAAGCTGGAGTAGTTTTCTTGGTGGGCAACTCTAGGATAGCTGGAAGTTATAGCTACTAAAGGAATCCCCTTAACCACTTGACCTTTGGAAGATTTACCCCCCTTCATGGCCAGGCAATTTTTTTGCGATACGTCACTGCATTACTTTAACTGACAATTGCACAGTCATGCAGCACTGTACCCCAAAAAAATTTAGTTCTTTTTTTCCCCACAAATAGAGCTTTCTTTTGGTGGTATTTGATCACCTCTGCATTTGATTTTTGTGCTTTAAACAAAAAAAACAGCAATTTTGAAAAAAATATATATATATATTTACAGTATCTCACAAAAGGAAGTACTCCCCTCACATTTTTATAAATATTTTATTATTTCTTTTCTTGTGACAACACTGAAGAAATTACCTTTTGCTACAATGTAAGGAAGTGAGTGTACAGCTTGTATAACAGTGTAAACTTGCTGTCCCCTCAAAATAACTCAACCCACAGCCATTAATGTCTAAACCGCTGGCAACAAAAATGAGTACACCCCTGAGTAAACATGTCCAAATTGGGCCCAATTAGCCATTTTCCCTCGTCATGTGACACTTTAGTGTTACAAGGTCTGTGGTGTGAATGGGTAGCAGGTGTGTTAAGTTTGGTGTTATCACTCTCACTCTCTCATACTGGTCACTGGAAGTTCACCACACCACCACCAGTGTTCCACACCGCCACCCCACCACCAGTGTTCCACACCGCCACCACCAGTGTGCCACACCGCCACCACCAGTGTTCCACACCGCCAACACCACCAGCGTGCCACACCACCACCACCACCAGCGTGCCACACCACCACCACCAGTGTTCCACACCGCCACCCCACCACCAGTGTTCCACACCGCCACCACCAGTGTGCCACACCGCCACCACCAGTTTTCCACACCGCCACCACCACCAGTGTGCCACACCGCCACCACCACCAGTGTGCCACACCGCCACCACCAGTGTTTCACACTGCCACCACTCGTGTGCCACACCACCAACAGCCAGCCACTCCAGACAGCAGGTACCAAAAAACAAAACAAAATACAGTTACTCACAGTCAGGAGGACTCAGACCCCCACAGTGTGCCACACCGCCACCACTATTAAAGATCTCATAGAACGTAATTGCATTATAGAATATTAAAAAAAGTCGCAGTTACTTTGCTGAGTAACTAATTACTTTTTCAATGTGGTAACTGAGTCAGTAACTCAATTACTTTTTGGGAGAAGTAATTTGTAACTGTAACTAATTACTTTTTTAAAGTAAGATGACCAACACTGCGTATGAGTGCTGCCAGCATTGCTGCAGAGGTTGAAGGGGTGTGGGGTCAGTCTGTCAGTGCTCAGACCATACGCCGCACACTGCATCAAATTGGTCTGCATGGCTGTCGTCCCAGAAGGAAGCCTCTTCTAAAGATTATGCACAAAAAAGTCCACAAACAGTTTGCTGAAGACAAGCAGACTAAGGGCATGGATTACTGTAACCATGTCCTGTGGTCTGATGAGACCAAGATAAACTTATTTGGTTCAGATGGTGTCAATCGTGTGTGGTGGCAACCAGGTGAGGAGTACAACGACAAGTGTGTCTTGCCTACAGTCAAGCATGGTGGTGGGAGTGTCATGGCCTGGGGCGACATAAGTGCTGCCGGCACTGGGGAGCTACAATTCATTGAGGGAACCATGAATGCCAACATGTACTGTGACATACTGAAGCAGAGCATGATCCCCTCCCTTCAAGGACTGGGCCGCTGGGCAGTATTCCAACATGATAACCACCCCAAACACACCTCCAAGATGACCACTGCCTTTCTAAAGAAGCTGATGGTAAAGGTGATGGACTGGCCAAGCATGTCTCCAGACCTAAACCCTATTGTGGGGCATCCTCAAAGGGAAGGTGGAGGAGCGCAAGGTCTCTAACATCCACCAGCTCCATGATGTCCTCATGGAGGAGTGGAAGAGGACTCCAGTGACAACCTGTGAAGCTCTGGTGAACTCCATGTCCAAGAGGGTTAAGGCAGTGCTGGAAAATAATGGCCACACAAAATATTGACACTTTGGGCCCAATTTGGACATTTCCACTTAAAGGTGTACTCACTTTTGTTACTAGTGGTTTAGACATTAATGGCTGTGTGTTGAATTGTTTTGAGGCTGTACAGTCACTACTTTACATTGTAGCAAAGTGTCATTTCTTCAGTATTGTCACATAAAAGATGTACCGTAATAAAATATTTACAAAAATGTGAGGGGTGTTTGTGAGATACTGTAAATATTTTTTACTTTCGGCTACAAAAGCTATCAAATAAAAAAAATTGAAAAAATCTAACTTCTTCATAAATTTAGGCCAATGTGTTATCTGCTACATAATTTTGTTAAAAAAAAAAAAAACCCCAATAAGCGTATATTGATTTGGTTTGCGCAAATGTTATAGCATCTACAAACTTTGGGATATTTTTATTTATTTATTTATTGCTGGTAATGGCAGCGATTTTGCAGTGGACATTCTGCCATTGACACTGTTGGGGGACCAGTGACACTAATACAGTGATCAGTGCTAAAAATATGCACTGTCCCTTTACTAATGACACTGGAAAGGGGTTAACATCAGAAGCGATCAAAGGTGTAATTCTGTGCCTAGCCAGGGTTTTACCATACTATGTGAGGCGCTTTTACTTGGGGAAGAGATGGAATTTATTCCCTGCTTTGCAGGGACACAAACTCCATCCCTTCCCCCTTGTCAGAAGAGCAATCTGTCTTGTTTACATAGGCAGAGAGACAGTTCTTTCTCTCTGCCTGAAGATTGCTGGGTGTCGGAGGACATGGAGTACCCTGCATGCGCCAATCGGCTTCTGCTGTGTGTGATCTAGCACACAGGTGTGACCCTGTAACAGTAAAACTGCTATAGGGTGGACCTAAAGTGGTTAAAGCAGAACTAAACTCTCTGAATAGACATTACCTGTTAATCCTTATGCTGCTAGCATTAGATAGGAATGTATATTATACTTACTTGTTTTAAACCTTTAGTTTTTAAGCTTCTTCAGTTGCTTCCTTGTTTCTGCCCTAGGCCAAAATGATGTCATACATCCCATGAGTCTGATTGGGCATTTTTTATTTCTTTCATCTGGAGGAGCAGGAGGATGGGGCTTTCTCAGTCAAGCACACCCTCCACCCTTCTGCGTGCATGCCTGAGCTAAGGGCATATTCCAGAAAGTAAATGCTACATGAATCATCTGCCCTTACTCAAGATTAGGGATGATCGAACTTTTGAAAAGTTCGGTTCGGCCAGAACATCCGAACTTCCCGAAAGTTCGGCCCGGATTTCAGAACCCCATTGAAATCAATGGGACCTGAACTTCGGTAATCAAAAAACACAATTTTTAAGCCCTAAAACCCAATATACGCCCCTAAAAAGTGCCCAGGTCATGCCCCATTAACTATTAATCACACAAAAAAAGTTCTTAAAAATTGTCATTTTTGATAAAAAAGCCAATTATTGAAAAAATTAAAAAAAAAAAAAAAAGAGAGAGAGATTTTTTGATTTTTACTTTGGATTTAGTATCTGGGGGTCTAAAAGGTGTGCATGTGAAGTTTCAGCTCTGTAGCATGTCCAGAACCATGAAAAAAAAAAAGATAATTTTTCAGTAGAACCGGGATGTGGGTCGGGAGCCTCCTTTAACTTTAACACCTATATGATCTTTTTTTCTGGTTCTGGACATGCTACAGAGCTGAAACTTCACAGATACACCTTTTAGACCCCCCCAGACACAAAATCACACAAAAAAGTTCTTAAAAATTGTCATTTTTTATAAAAAAGCCAATTATTGAAAAAAAAAGAGATTTTTTGATTTTTACTTTGGATTTCGTATCTGGGGGGGGGGGGGGGGGGGATCTAAAAGGTGTGCATGTGAAGTTTCAGCTCTGTAGCATGTCGAGAACCAGAAAAAAAAAGATCGTTTGTATTAGAACACTTTCTTTCAGGACAGGTAGTTAGCTTCTCTCCCGGTTTAATAGAAGGCATTTTTTGGGGTTCTTTTCAGTCAGGAAAAACATCTGAACTTGTGTATAGTGGTACTGTGCACAAGTTCAGATGTTTTGCCTGCCTCCAAAACCCCCCAAAAAATGCCAGCAAAAACACACCTTTTTTTTTTGACGCTAGCGTTTTTTTGGCATTTTTTTGGGTTCTTTTGAGGCAGGCAAAACATCTGAACATGTGTATAGGGGGTATATATACACATATATGTCTGAATATATACCCCTAGACATATATAGGTGTGATAGTAGCAGAAATATATTACTGTAAATGATTTCATTAGCACAAGCATTTATTTCTGCTACTATCACACCTATATATGTCTAGGGGTATATATTCAGACATATATGTGTATATATACCCCCTATACACATGTTCAGATGTCATGTCTGACATCAAACATGTCCTCAAAAAAGCACTGACAGTGGCAGCCCCTGCAGCATAAAAAATGCTTGCTGGTGAGAAGCCATAATGGTGTTCCGAAGCTATTCAGAGAAATGATCATTTCTCTATTGCGGTCACCCTAACATGGAAGGGTTTGGTCACCCTGCCATGGCAGTCACTGTCAGTTCACCCTACACTACATTACGGTCACCCTGGTATGGAAGGGTTTGGTCAGTCGGTCAGCCTGCCATGGCAGTCAGTTTCCCCTACACTACATTACGGTCACCCTGGTATGGAAGGGTTTGGTCAGCCTGCCATGGCAGTCAGTTTCCCCTACACTACATTATGGTCACCCTGGTATGGAAGGGTTTGGTCAGCCTGTCATGGCAGTCAGTTTCCCCTACACTACATTACGGTCACCCTGGTATGGAAGGGTTTGGTCAGCCTGCCATGGCAGTCAGTTTCCCCTACACTACATTACGGTCACCCTGGCACTTCATACTTTCCCTACAGAAACTAATTTTTTGAAGCTAACTTAAGTGTAAAGGAGCACTCTAACTACACTAGATATCCCTTTCCTCACACTAAAAATAGCTAAATGACACTTTTAAAGTAAAATTAACAGAACTGCTTCCACTCTCTTCCATGTCCAGTATAAGAATGCTAGGAATTTGGCGGGGGCGATCTTATATACTGGGGGGCTTATTCACTAATGATTGGTCTAGGGACCCCCTAGTCACTCCAATCACATTCCTAGCATTCTCCTGCCCCCTCAATTGGCTTTTGCTAATGGTTCTGGTCCAATCACGGGCTTTTAAAGCCCATTTCCTGAAGCATTGCATTTTGGGCGGTTCTGGTTGCCGAATTCCGAACTTTTTGGGCAAAAAGTTCTAAATTCGGCCGAACCTCGAACACCCAATGTTTGGGCCGAACCGATGGTCGACCCGAACCGTTCGATCATCCCTACTCAAGATTGCCATGGCTAGAAACGCTAGCGGGTGTTTTTTAAAGTGATTTCTTAACAAAATAAAGCATGGAGATATGGATAGATGGGTGAATCTACTTTGAATATTAAAAATATATTATTTTAGCGGCTCCAGTTAATGGTGCTCGGATACAGTTTAGTCACACTTTAAGTGGGAACAAACAAGCTATTTTTCTCCTCTTAATTGGGATTTTTAAGGCAATCAATGAACAAAAAATAAATTTATATAAAATATTTAAACATCTATTGGAAACATGATTAAACGTTTTTTACAAATCACACAAATCTATCACGCATGAGTGATACCAACAAGGAGAAAGTATCCATAAGGAGGGAATATTCCCTTATGGATACTTTCTCCTTATGGAGGTGTATTGTGTCCCTCCCTCCTCTTCATTCCTTTCAAATAATTGTCTGATTTTATTATGGTTCTATCTATATTAGTGGTTGTTGGTATCACTCATGCATTGTGATATATTTGTGTGATTTGTAAAAACTTTTAATCATGTTTCCAATAAATGTTTAAATATTTTATATAAATTTCTTTTTTGTTCATTGATTGCCTTAAAAATCCCAATTAAGAGGAGAAAAATATCTTGTTTGTTCCTAATTGTTACATGGGATGATGGCAACTATTTGCCACCTATGACCTGAGATACCATTTGTAGCACTTTAACCACTTGTCGACCGCCGCAAGTACATATACTAAGGCGGTCAGCCCCTCACAGGCAAAGTGACGTATGGGTACGTCACTAGCCTGTGAGGCTCTAGGGAGCGCGCGCGCGCCGCCGGATGCGCGCTCCCGCTCGGTCCCGCCCCCCCCCGCGCTTGTGCCCGGCGGACCCGATGTCCGCCGCTCACTCACGATCGTCCGTTAGAGTGGGAGAAAGGCAGGCGGCTGATGTAAACAAGCCGCCTGTCATTCTCCCCTGTGTAAGAACAGTGATCATACGATTCTACTATGTAGGACCGTTGATCACTGTTCCTACACCTCAAGCCACAGCCAATCACAGTTAGAATCACGCCCCTAGGGACACACACAACCCCTCCCTCTCAAATAAAGTTAACCCCTTCACTGCCAGTGTCCTTTTACAGTAACAGTGCATATGTATAGCACTGATTACTGTAGTAATGTCACTGGTAACCCCAAAAGTGTCAAAAATGTCAGTAAAGGGTCCGATCTGTCGGATCCGCAATGTCGCAGTCCCGCAAAAAAAAAAAAAAAAAATCGCAGATCGCCGCCATTACGCGTTAAAAAAAAAATGACAAAAAACTTTCCCTTAGTTAGTAAACGCAATAACTTTTGTGCAAACCAATCAAAATACGCTTTTTGCGATTTTTTTTTACCAAAAATATGTAGCATAAAATAAATTGGCCTAAAATATTAAAAAATTTTGATTTTTACTTTTTTTTTTTTGGGAATTTCATATAAAAAAAAATGTGAAAAATATTGTTATTTTTGCAAAATTGACGCTCTTTTTTTTTTATAGCGCATGATCAAAAAATCGCATTGGTGATAAAATACCACCAAAAGAAAGCTCTGTTTATGGGAAAAAAAGGACGTCAAATTCGTTTAGGTACAGCGTCGCACGACCGCGCAATTGTCCGTTAAAGTCACGCAGTGCCGAATCGCAAAATACCCCCTGGTCAGGAAGGGGGTAAAATCTTCCGAGGCTTAAGTGGTTAAGTGGGAAAGGAATCTGAATGTGGATAGCCATGTATTATGAAACCATTTTATCTATGGACTATTGTAATAAAGCTTCTGCACACTAAAGAAGAGTTAAAGGAAGATGTGGGCTGAGTCACCTAATTCCTATGAAACTATGGGTAAGTCTTCATCTAATTCCTATGGAACTATGGGTAAGCCTTCACTTGTGGAGCAGATAGAGACTGACTTAGTCAAGAACAGGTGGTAGCTTAGTGAAGCTAAATTAGCTTTGGTGAGATGGGTTTCTCAGTGAGGCAACGCGCCTCATATCCCGTGACCTTGTGAGTTTTGGCATCTGGTGTGTCCGATGGACCAGGCCTGTAACCAGGGTCCCTCACAAGCAAGTGTGGGAATGCTCCCTGACATGGCCATTGGGTCATGGAGTTTGGAGCTGGAGAGCTCTAGCTGGGTTCTTGGAACCCCCCTTGCTAAATACTATTTGCTGAAGTCCCAGGCTAGAACTGGCTAAACAATCTGCTATTGAAATGAAGTCTGGCAACAGGGTCTCTTCAAAGGCAGTGTGGTCATGCAGAGCTACTTTGACAGGCATTTACAATATTTATTATTTCAGGTACTTATGTAGCACTGGCAGTGTGCACAGCGCTTTACATATGTATTATACATTCTCATCAGTTCCTGCCCTCAAGGAGCTTACAATCTAAAGTCCCTAACTCACATTTACGCATACACATACATACTAGGGCCAATTTAGACAGAAGTCAATTAGCCTACCAACATGTCATTGGAGTGTAGGAGGAAACCCACACAGGCACAGGGAGAACATGCAAACTCTGCACAGGTAGTGCTGTGGTTGGGATTCGAATCAATGACCCTAGTGCTGACAGGCAGAAGTGTTAACCACTTAGCCACTGAGCTTCCCCACAATACAGTTGTGTCAATCATACATACTGCAAATTTTGTGCAACTGTACCAATTTACGTTAGAAAACAATACCAGGAAGTTCTTGGGACATACATTATACAACTGTAATGTGAGATTGTAAACCTAAAGAGGGCAGTTACAGCAAAGAAAGCACTCATTCCAGCTTATTGTGGAAGGTAAAAAAAACAAGCGATCATATAACCCATCTCTCACTGTAGTGTATTGAAATTGCTTGTGTAACGTATCACACTTTTCAAACCATCATTACTCTTTGCTCTACTGTACTTAATACACCTGATGACGAAGTAGTAATAGAAAAGTGGTTTGTTATGCATAAGATGAAGTGTATTCAGGCCTTAAGTACAATTCCCCTTTGCTTGCCACTTACATGTCCTTATGCTAGTAAAAAAACTATTATGAATGAAGGAATGAGGTTGCTGTTGATATGAATGATTTTGGTGCAAACATTGTGCCATCTGTGCATGAAGTGAAAAAGAGACTTATGCATATTTGCCAACATTTGAAAAAAATTTCCAGGGACACTTTGCAGCACAGCTATCAATTACTTACTATATCCATTTCCCTGAAGCTCTGCCCACTCCACATAATTAATCTCCGCCTACTTATCAGATTATAGGGTCTACTCAATAGAGAATTTCAGGAAATTGAAAAGGGAATTTTAAACTTGAGGCCAAAGTAGCAGAGTTGGAATAATTCTCCCATTCAGCTGCACTACTTCTGCCTAAAGTTTAAAATTCTCATCACAATTCCCTGAAATTGTAAAGTGTCAAATATGCTCAGGTGTTACCATACAAAAAATGTAAATATAAATAAAGTGCAAGGTGTAAATAAGTACATTAAGTAAGGAAGTGTAAAGTGCAAGGTGTAAATAAGTACATTGCCGGGACAATGTAAATTACCCGGGACAGGCTCCTTTTTGCCGGGACTGTCCCAGCAAAAACGGGACAGTTGGCAAGTATGCTTATGGGAAAACTGGTGTCACATGAAAAAAATGTACAGTTAGTTAGAAATATCCATGTTATTGACAGATATTGTTTGTTGATTTATGGTAATATAGTGGCCCAGGTCATAGTCTATGGGGACAACGTGTGACAGTAACTGAACGAATGCGTGTTTACTAGCCTAGAGAAAATTTATCTTTCAAGGGTCTGATTGTCCTTAAATTGCTCACATTAGGGACCCTTATGTATGCTTTACAGAGACCACGTCTCTACGGATTGCATATACCTGGTCTACACACTATATATTTTACCTTTTTTAGATATGTCATTGTCAACACTGGCTTAAAGTCATTGTCAACACTGGCTTAAACAGTTATTCTAAAGGCAACCCTGCAATTGTTTAAAGCAGTCATAGTCAATTTGCTACCAGAAGATAAAATATGAACCGTCCAGTGAATTACACCAGGGTGTAAAAAGATGAATCAAAACCTACAGAAGGGAGTAAAACAAGTAAAGCCATCGCAAAGCATGAAAGATTCATTAAATGCGTGTACAGGATCATTTTACTAGGATTACTGATTACATAGGACGCAAAGAAGTTGAAATGATAAGGTGTAAACAAGCTCAGGTTGTAGTAAGAGACAACGCTATTCACTATTTATCCACAGTCAACACAACTGCACATTCCTATTAAATCATTGAAGTGCGATATCATAGACTAAACCTTTACACCGGACTCACAAGTAAAACCCTCATAGAGTGGCACCTGTAAAATAGTCTTGGTCATATCTGGATCCATGGATGCTTCAAGCTGCAGCCTGACACAAGAAAGGTCATGAATGAATCTTAGGGTCATTGATAGCTTTGGGCTCTAATACAGTAAATACAAGCTGGAGCTTATTACCCATCCAGACAGACGCTAATGACCAGAGCAGCCACAGACCTTCACATCACATTGATTCTCTAGAAAACGAATGACATAAACATGATGCTATCCAAACACATTCCTGCACTGCATTAAACTGCATTATCACATTCATTTCTCATTGAACATCCACATGCATTGCAATACAGAGGGAAAAGGATAAACTAGCAAACTGATGTATTTTATAGAGCACTCACCCCCAAATTCCTGCACCTTTCTTCCCCTCAGACAGACAATCTCCCTCTCAGTAATACTATCTTTCCTTTCTTATAACCCATGCATTATTCATGCCAACTGCATCCCTGCACTGAGTTTAGTCAAATTTCTTATCCAATTCTTCAGCCTCTAGCCTGGCAGCTGCACACTTGCAACTTTCTGCATCTCATCACACGTCCTGTGGAGACATAGCGGCCGTTTGGAGCTAGCCAGTACCAGCATTCATCACATCCCCAAGTCTGTCTCCCTCTGCACTCATCAATTATGCATTCTTTTCACCCTGGGTGCAGACTCGTCTACGGCACATCCCAATTCTCCATAACCGGATGGCTACAACTCAATGCAGAAAGTCACAACAATTTGTTGCAAACACTGAGTAGATGACCAAAAAACTGCCAAACTCCCCAGGCCACATGGGCAACCCCAAAAAAAAAAAAAAAAAAAAAAAAAGGCTGAATCAGTTTGGCTTCAGGTAACCCCCTACTATGTCAACACAGCCTCGTCATTGACTTACCCATGCTGCAAACTGGAAACCAAGCCACATAGGGTTAATTCTCTGGCATCGCAGGGTAGACACACAATTCTCCAACACATGGGATGGTAATATTATACTAATGTCTCCTTTTAGTGTCTCATTCTGGGTGCAGGGTGGCGAAGAGATCAGAGGAGAAGTTTCTGTGGCATTCGCCGCACTGCTGCAGCCGAGGAGCCCACCCTGGTCTTGTAGATTGGTCAATGCTGCAATGTCTCCTCTCTCCCCAGCCCTCCCTCCCCTCGCTATTCCAACGGGTAACACTATTGTGGAGAGCCTGGCAGCGGAGCAGACAGAGGAAGGCTTTATCTCATGCAGCTGGCTGGTAAGATAGAAAAGGGTGACCTGGGTGCATACATGCTTTGCTTGCTATGGGTGGGGAGATCTAATAACGTAAACTCTCCCTGCATTCCTAAATTGTACTATCTACCAAAATCTTGAAGACCTTAGACTAATAGTTGGACTGCCAACCTGTCACTGTATATAGACAGATGTCTTTAGGAATATGTGCAGCAGACCCCTCTTATTTAGAAGATAACAAACACATTCTAAATAGTCAGTTAACAATGGGAGGAGAGATGAATCATTGGTACTCTGGATGTAACATCCCTCTTTATGATTATTGAACATGATAGAGGTTGTGAAGCTTTGAAATATTTTCTGAAAATGAATGATCCCTGCCCCTAGATCAGATGCAATTTTTCTTTGGAAGAGGTACATAGTCAACGTCATTTTGTTTGGGTACTGGGGAGTCAGGATTTATTGGAATCTTTTTTGACCTGTTTAAATTAGAATGATTGGAAGCTTTTTTTCCCCCACACCCACAGTTCATGTGAAGTGAATATTTTACAGCGTCACATTTGACGTTTTAGAAAATTGGTAGCTACAAATAGTTAAATCTTGTCCAACAATTGTCACACACAGAAGTGACAGATGAATGTGCCTAAAAGCCTATTCATGTGCCTTAGAAGGAAACGTAGCAGGATGCAACATTATAATGAAGAAGAACAAAAGCATTTAGAGCAGCCTTTCTTAACCTTTTTTTACCCTGGAGAAACCCTTGAAATAATTTTCAGGTCCTGCTAAAAATGATTATATTTACTCGAAGTGTGAATTAGCATACATGATAAGTTGATAAAGTTTTAAATAAAATAAAAAATATTGTGGCATACCTAGCGTAATTGGCACCCAGGGCGAACAATTTTGTTACCAAAACTCTACAGAATTATTTTCAGTAATATTCTTGAAATTAACAATAACAGCAGAAAAGATGGGCAGGCAGTTAAAATTGCAGTGTCATTTAACATTAGTGGTCAGTGTAAAAGTGATGCCTTACATTGGTGGTTAGTGGAAAACTTCATGCTTGCAATGGTGGTCAGTGTGGTTGGGATATAAATCCACCATTGTTCACAGCTCAAGGAACCTCTAGCAACCTCAGGAGGAACCCTAGGGTTCTATGGAGACCTAGTTGAGAAACACTGATTTAGAGTAGAATGAAATTAAAGGATATCCTGAATAAGAAAAGAAAATAGTTGATGGCGGAGATGAGCAAAATATTTATTTTGTATTATTTCTATGTTTTAACTCTCCTACTAATTATATGCAACAAATCATTAGGGTATACCGGCCCATCTTAAAGGGGAATAGAGTCTAAAGCCCCGTACACACGATCAGATTATCAAACGATCTGTCGTCCGTTTTTTGTGGCATGCTAGTCTGATGTGGAAAGTAAAGAGTTTATTTTCATACGAATTTTCCCGTACGACCGAATTCTACTTCAGAAGTGATGTCATGTGTTGGATTGCTTTGTATGTGTTCTTTCATCTCTGAGCAGGCCTAGTCTTGCTCTTAAGATTTTTTTCTGTCGAAATCTGTACTCTAGAGAGACGAAAATCGGACGTTGTATTACGGACAACAAAAATTATATAGCCTGCACATCAGGATTTTGTCAGCCGAAAAGTCAGAGTTGGCTGTTGAAAGCACCATACTAACAATCCGAAAATCGGCAGATCGGTCGTCGGACGAATTTTCCCTACAGATTTTCTTATCGTGTGTACAGGGCCTTTAGGCCTTATAGTTCCAGAAGATCCCAATTTGGGATTGAAAATAGCCTTGGTTATACAAAATAAAGAATTGAAAGTCAGTTTTGGAAGGTCTGTGGTTTTCAATAATTTGATAGGTACCTAGCTTGTAAAGTTTGGGGTGAATTAAAAAAACAAAACATTTAGTGGCCATGGAAAGAGTCACAAAGTGGGTTTGTTTAACCCTGTATTAACTTTAACAGTAACTTAACTTTTTGTGTTCAAAAACATTATGGATTTATTTATCTTCACTAGTTTTTTTTTTTTTTTTTTACATTGGCTTTATTAAAAACGGAGAAAAAAAATTGAAAATTTCATTTATGGGTGGAGATGAGTCGCATATGGAATGCAGACATTATTGAGTGTAAGAACTAGATGTGATGAATTAAAGGGTCTGTTTGGTTATTGGTTTTGGATTTTCTATTTCAAAAAAACTGAAAACTTCAGTTAAGGGTGGCGATGAGTACAATAAGGGTTTTAGATGTTGTTTGAGTCTAAAGCTGGATACACACTATACAACTTTTGTGGTTAGATTTCCTTCAGATTTACCTTTTCTATGTAATGCAAGGGCCTGCCAGATTGCATACAAATTGAAAGTGTTTAGGTTTGACCTCATATTATATGGTTTTGGTAAGTCTAAAGGAAAAAGTCTTCAGAAAATCTTATAGTGTGTATGGCCCATAAGTATGTGATATGCTGCTATTAGAAATAAAATGTATGTTCAGAAGGTAAATAAAAAGCTGGACATGCAATGCCTATACATAGAGATACTTGTATTGTTTGTTGCATAGAATTATTATTGGGACTTGAACCATAAAAGATTAAAAAAAAAAAAAGTAAGAGCATCAAAGAGTTAACACCATAGTCTCCAAAGAAGCACTGTGGACACAGAAGAGATAAAAAAAAAAAAAGGAGGCTCCCAAAACATGTCGATCTGATCGTCTGGGTGAAAATGACGTCATGCAGGCACTTCCTGTCGATTATTGCTGCACGCGGTTGCCCTCCATCTGTGGCCAAGGCAAGTGGACTTACTTTCCAGCACAGCATGTGCCATATTCCCCCATGTGTGAAGGAGTTGAAAGACTACAACCGGATCCCTGAAAGCTTGTCAATGGGACTAATCCCCCAAAATCCATACGGCGGAGAAGGTTTTATAAAAAAAAAACTGTTGGGATACTATCCATTCCATTTGGCTGTCAGATCTATGTGCTATATATTACAGCAGTACCATTCTTTAACACAAGGAGTTGGATATATTTTATCAGTTGAGGCTCACTGTTTTTCTTAATTTGATAAATGATCCTGCGCCATTATGACAACATTGGTGAGATCCCAGTGGACAATTAGATTTTTTGTCAATATACATATACTTTTTTTTTTTTTTTAATACTTTTTTAGAGGTCACAATATAAATTCTTAATATCGAGTTCCAGGATCAAGCATGTGGATGTACATGATTTTAGTATTTTAAGAACAATAAAAAAAATAAAAATAAAGAGCCTTTTATCTTCTTTTACATTACCCCTTTCCTTTCTTATACCCCATGCCAACTGCATCCTTGCTTTTTAATTTTGGTAATCAATTTCCTATCCAATTCTTCAGCCTCTAGCCTGGCACACTTGCAACTTTCTGCATCTCATCACACGTCCTGTGGAGACATAGCGACCGATTAGCGCTAGCCAGTACCAGCATTCATCACATCCCCAAGATTGTCTCTTCTGCACTCATCAATTATCCTGTTATTGAATCCTTATTATCATTTCACCCTGTGTAAGATGCGCCCTGGGTGCAGACTCCTCTATGGCACATCCCAACTCTCCATACCTGGATAGATATAATTCAATGCAGAAAGTCACAACATTTTGCGCAAGCCAAAAAAAAATGCTAAATTCCCCAGGCCACCAAAAAAAAAAAATCAGTTCAACTCAAGTTAATCCCACACAACCCCATTATTCACCCACTCACCCATGCTGCGAACTGGAAACCAAGCCACATAGGGTTAATTCTATGGCATCGCAGGGTAGACACACAATTCTCCAACACATGGGATGGTAATATTATACTAATGTCTCCTTTTGGTGTCTCATTCTGGGTGCAGGGTGGCAAGGAGATCAGAGAAGTTTCTGTGGCATCCGCCGCACTGCTGCAACCGAGGAGCCCACCCTGGTCTTGTAGATTGGTCAATGCTGCAATGTCTCCTCTCTCCCCATGCTCCCTCCCCTTGTTTTTCCAATGGGTAACACTATTGTGGAGAGCCTGGCAGCGGAGCAGACAGAGGAAGGCTTTATCTCATGCAGCTGGCTGGTAAGATAGCAAAGGGTGACCTGGGTGCATACATGCTTTGCTTGCTATGGGTGGAGAGATCTAGTCGCTGGCTACGGTCTGCTACTTGGGTATCATGTGAGGTTTTTGGTAGACACCCCCTACTTCTGCAGATTTGATACTGCAGGTAATAATACAGCACATTGCTGTGATGAGCAGTGTTGTAGACTGGCTGGCTCGTTGCAGTGCGCAGTTGGATGGGACTCTTCTTGACTCATGATCATCTGCCAGCTCATGGCTGTACATAGGCACTATTTGCTTATAATAGAGTGGGCTGTGAAAGGGCAATCTACTTCTTTCTTGCTGGGGGACCAGAACAGAGCTGCTTAGAAATGCTGCATTGTGCTGAAGGACAGCTCCTCTGCACCTGCACAGCTATGGCAAAGACATTTAAGTGACATTTTCACATGATTTGAAGGACATTAGGACAACACTGCTTCCACAGGGACAGAGGTCAGTTCTCACATCCCTTTACCTGCCAGCTGGTCCTATAGAAGGGCTGGTGCCAGCTCTCTGTGCTCTGCAGCTGCTCTGCAGTGGGACAGCCCTGTGTTGCTGCAGCATCCCATCTCTGCTCTGCTGCTGGCTCGCCTCCTCTTGGAGTATGTTGGATTCCAATGGGTCTTCTCTGATTGGCTGTTTGCACCACAACTATCCTTATGGTGTCTTTTGTGTACTACATGCTCCACCTATATTTAAAGGAGAAAACACTGCATTAGAACATGAATGGTCATTAACCCTCCCCCTACACAGGCACACACACATTCTGCAGCAGAGAGATTTAAAAGCCTTGTGATCTCAGATGTTTTCTGTTAGCCAAGGGTTAAAAGCTACAATATGAGAATGTATGGGCTTTTGCAACCAGCCAAATGCACTCATCCATGTAAAGACAACCTGCGTCTTATGCAAACTGCTTTATGTTCTGTTTGTGCTGCACAAGGTTTCTGTACAAATCCATGGTTTGGGATATCTCGCATAATCAATGTCATCTGCAATTATGCTTTTGCAAAAACAAATCAATGGACATCTGAAAGAAAGTGTCTTTATATATGCTAATATGGGTTGCTAGGGGTCATGAAATATGAACCAAAATTAGGAATAACAAATAGAATTACAGATTCGGTTTCTTAAATCAATATCACATTTATTTATGTAATATGTTCATTTAATAAATACAGAACAGATGTATTTTTTACAATTATACAGAATATTTGTATGTAAATATATCGCTTGGTCACAAATAATTACAATTTATGAAAATATAAACAGAATATTTGTATGTAAATATATTGCTTGGTCACAAATAATTACAATTTATGAAAATATAAACAGAATATTTGTATGTAAATATATTGCTTGGTCACAAATAATTACAATTTATGGGAATATAAACAGAATATTTGTATATAAATATATTGCTAGGTCTCAAATAACACCCCTTTCAACAAGTCTTCATGGAGTCCCCACCAGACTTTACTGATACTCTCCCTGGACTGCAACAGTGCACTTTGAGCATAGTTGCCAACTTAACCACTTCAATATAGGGCACCCTTCACCCTTTCACCCCCTTCCTGCCCAGGCCAATTTTCAGCTTTTAGCGCTGTTGCATTTTGAATGACAATTGCGCGGTCATGCAACACTGTACCTACACCAAATTTATGTCATTTTTTCCCCACAAACAGAGCTTTCTTTTGGTTGTATTTGATTACCGCAAGGTTTTTTATTTTTTGCTACACAAATAAAAAAAGACCGAAAAGTTTGAAAAAAAAAAGTTTTTTTGTTTATGTTATAACCAGGGGTCAAGTCCTGGGAAATAAAGTGTGGGAACTCACCCCAGATTACCATCCCCAACCTCAAAAATAAAAAAAAAAGTGTGTGTTCGTGTATATTTACCTCTCTGTCTCTCTCTATCATGTCTCTCCTCTCTGTTTCTCTCTCTCATGTCTCTCCTCTCTGTCTCTCCTCTCTGTCTCTCTCTCTCTCTCTCATGTCTCTCCTCTCTGTCTCTCTCTCTCATGCCTCTCCTCTCTTTCTCTCTCTCTCTCTCTCTCATGTCTCTCCTCTCTGTCTCTCTCTCTCATGTCTCTCCTCTCTGTTTCTCTCTCTCATGTCTCTCCTCTCTGTCTCTCCTCTCTGTCTCTCTCTCTCTCATGTCTCTCCTCTCTGTCTCTCTCTCTCATGCCTCTCCTCTCTTTCTCTCTCTCTCTCATGTCTCTCCTCTCTGTCTCTCTCTCTCATGTCTCTCCTCTCTTTCTCTCTCTCATGTCTCTCCTCTCTCTCTCTCTCTCATGTCTCTCCTCTCTGTCTCTCTCTCTCATGTCTGTCCTCTCTTTCTCTCTCTCTCTCTCTCTCTCTCATGTCTCTCATGTCTCTCCTCTCTCTCATGTCTCTCCTCTCACTCTCTCTCTCTCTCTCTCTCTCTGTCTCTCTCTCTCTCTCATGTCTCTCCTCTCTTTCTCTCTCTCATGTCTCTCCTCTCTCTCTCTCTCTCTCTCTCTCATGTCTCTCCTCTCTGTCTCTCTCTCTCATGTCTGTCCTCTCTTTCTCTCTCTCTCTCTCTCTCTCATGTCTCTCCTCTCTCTCATGTCTCTCCCCCCTCTCTCTCTCTCTCTCTCTGTCTCTCTCTCTCTCTCATGTCTCTCCTCTTTTTCTCTCTCTCTCTCATGTCTCTCCTCTCTGCTTCTGTCTCTGGTCTCTCCTCTCTGTCTCTCTCGCTCTCTCTCATGTCTCTCCTCTCTCTCTCCTCTCTGACTCTCTCTTTCTTTTTCTCATGTCTCCCCTCTCTGTCTCTCTCTCTCTCATGTCTCCCCTCTCTGTCTCTCTCATGTCTCTCCTCTCTGTCTCTCTCATGTCTCTCCTCTCTGTCTCTCTCATGTCTCTCCTCTCTGTCTCTCTCATGTCTCTCCTCTCTTTCTCTCTCTCTCTCTCTCTCTCTCTCTCTCTCATGTCTCTCCTCTATGTGTCTCTTTCTCTCATGTCTCTCCTCTCTGTCTCTCTCCTCTCTGTCTCTCTCTCTTTCTCTCATGTCTCTCCTCTCAGTCTCTCTCTCTCATGTCTCTCCTTCCCTCCTCTCATTTTTCTCTGTCTGTCTCTCTCTCTCTGTCTGTCTCTCTCTCATGCGTCTCTCTCTCTCTCTCATGCGTCTTTCTCTCTCTCGTGTGTCTCTCTTGTGCGTTTCTCTCTCTCGTGTGTCTCTCTCTCTCGTGCATCTCTCTCTCTTGTGCGTCTCTCTCTCTCTTTCGTGCGTCTCTCTCATGCGTCTCTCTCGCTCTCATGTCTCTCTCTCTCTCTCTCTCTCTCATGTGTGTCTCTCTCTCTCTCTCTGTCTCTCTCTCATGTGTCTCTCTCTCTCTCATG